>NC_048895.1:32519976-32555169 GCF_011077185.1 Oxyura jamaicensis | reverse complement strand
CCCAAAGCCCAGCCTTACCACATAAATCCTTGCAAAGGGGATCTGGAACTCCATTCTTAAATTCTGTGCTGTGTCAGGCTTCTTTCAGTGCTTGACCCTAAGACTCACTTAGTCTTTAGTAGCTTGCCAAGCAGTTTTGACCATGCACTACCATTTTACAAATATTGTAAATTTGAATATTGAAGCAGCTCTTTATGTAACAAGTCTGTGTTGAAAATGTTGGAGAAGCATAAAATCTTGTGGTTAGAGTAATTTTTATAGATGTTGTCACCATACATCAGAATTCCAGAATTAAATTATTTTCATGTTGATTAGCTGGTTAGTAAAATCATTTCCGAAAGATGACTTTTTTTTTTTTTTTAAAGCAATAAACCAAATCCCAATCAAATATCCAGCAATAATGGGAAACCTGCTGCAGTCAATGGAGCAATGGGAGCCTCTTACCAGACACAGGCCTCACTAATAGGTCGGGCTTGTGAAAGTTGCTATAGTAAGTAAATTTTTTGTCTACTTTTTGAATAATTTGGGACTTGGGGCTAATCATAATATACTCTTAAAAACCAATGTATGTACTTCTGTTTGCAGACTATAAAGAGGGGATAATTTTCGATGAATTGTGTGCCAGAAATACCTTTAAATTATTGAATGCAGTTCTAACTTAATAAAAGACCGGTATATTTAGGAAGTATGGAATGATAAAGTAGTATAATATTATGGAAGTTATATGTTTGTTATTCCATTACCTTTTGGATGCTAAACCCAAATTTATTTTTATTTGTCCTTTAATTTTTTTTCATTGTTGTTTTGGCTTAGCTGTTGTTGGGTAGGGTGAGGTTGAATTTGTTTTTTTTTCCCCTAGTATTTTGTGCATTTACGATGGTCCTGGTTGGTCATCTTGAAATAGCAACTTCTGACATAGATTACGTGAGAGAAGATACAACAAAATCCAGAGCTGGAACAAATGAGAAGTCATACCATATAAATGTTCTTTACTTATCATTGAGATGGCTCCCCGTGTCTTAAACAGCAATTAAACTAAAATGATATTTTTTTGTGTAGGAAGTTCCATTTATCTATTGTTTTTCAAACTATATTTTTTTAAAGAATAATTTTCTGGTGAAAGACTAAATTAATGTTTCCAGCTGAGACTCTGCTTGCACAAGGTAAAGGTAGGCATGCATCAAAAGTCAGTAGGAGATGTGCTTGCCCTTTTCTTATAAAGGATCTTGACTTTTAAGTACTCGCTTTGCATAACTTGGGTGGAAAAAAAACACAGATCTTAAGCAGTTCTAATAAGTAGCAAGCACTCTAACAATCCTGTCTTCCAGGTTAAGTTTAGAAATTCGGTGTGGGGAAGAAGCGAGGTGTTTGTTTTGTTTCTTTTTGTTTCTTTTTGTTTCTTTTTTTTTTGAAGTCCCTTGGAAGAAAATCTTTTCCTGGTGACACACAGTCCGTGGTTTGAAAGTAAGCAGTGAAGTATTCCAGTGAAGTTTCATTTGGAACTTTTGAAGTGCTTTAAAAATAATGTTCTCCTGTTCTCTATGTCAAATGGATTAAGTATTTATCTAGATACTGCTCTTAAGGAATGCCATTTATTACAGCATTTGAATATACAATACTGAATGTATCATGCACCAATTTAGCTGTGCTGGTTTTTTCATCCTTAGCTCCACAGTCTCACCAATGGTATTCTTGGGGTCCTCCAAATATGCAGTGTAGATTGTGTGCATCTTGCTGGATTTATTGGAAGAAGTATGGTGGCCTGAAAATGCCCACACAGACAGATGAAGATAAACTGTCTTCCAGTCAACCTACAGAGGTAGGATCATCGTCCTAAAACCTTCCTAAAATGAAGTGTGGTGCCTTCTCAATACTGTTGTGATTCAAATATTTAATGGCATGCATTTTATGTATATAAAACTGAACTTATTAATCCTTTTCCTGTTTTAAGTACAGCTGAACAATGTGCAGGTCCTGTCATGTTGACTTGTGACCGACTCTTAGACAAACACCTACTCCATGCATTTTTGGTGGACAAATTTCATCTTGTCAATTAAGTGGCGTGTTACCTATCAAATGTTAATATGCCTATACAGTATCTTATCTAGAATGGAGTTAAATAAGTCCATTCACAGCAGAGCTCTCTGGTCTGTGTTACATCATTTCTTAAAAAAGCATTATTTTTCTTGTATATCACTTGTATGTATTATTTGATTAACTTTGTGAATTTATCTAAACTTTTTTTTTCTATACTTAAGTATGAACAGAAATATCTTTTGTTTATTTTCTTCATTTGCTCTGTGGAAAAATCTGCATGTTCTTTCAACTTGAAATGTTAGGATCTAATAATGCCAGATTTTTTTTGTTAACTATAATTATTTTGGATATCATCTGTCAATAGTAGGGATGATTCAGATTGTGTAATTCAGATTCATGCTATGATTTTTTTTGTTGTTTTGTTTTTGTAGGAATCACATGTTAGAACTCATATGTCCCGGCAGGCCACACAGGGAACTCCAGTTCGTAACACTGGAAGTCCAAAGTCAGCAGTGAAAACACGCCAAGCCTTCTTTCTTCACACAACGTGTTGGACAAAACTTGCCCGTCAGGTCTGCAAAAATACTCTCCGGCTGCGGCAGGCAGCAAGACGTCCCTTTGTCCCTATTAACTGTGCTGCCATTAAGGCAGAATGTAAGATGTTTTTTTAATTCTTAGTTCTGTGTGCTGTGCTTCCCACCCATTTTTGTCTTTTAATTTTATTTTCTTTTTCAATAAACATTTCTTGTCTATATGCTTTTGCTTTTCATTTTTTCATTTGTCCAGCATATCACCAACCTAAGTCTAGCTGCCTTGAATGGTTTTCAGGCTTTTTTAAAAACAACATTTTAGGAAGTGCTGGCAGAATCAGGGGGACGGTTGTGAGGGCGGGGGATATATCAAGTGAATTAACAGAGGGATAGTCATTATGTCATTCACTTACAAAAAAAAAAAACAACTGTCATTAAAAAGCCCATGGAGGATCAATGTTGTGACAGAAGTCATGCTTCCTACTTTGCAGAGTGAAAGAAGTTTGCATTTATATTGTTTGTTTATTCTTTTGCTAAACAGGAAATGTAGAACAATATGGGGTTAGTTGAGGAATTAGTAGCATTACTGAGGATGCATAAGAACTTAAATATGGTAATGCAGTGATTTATGACATGATCAGATAGGTGATAATAGCCATGATTCTTATTTCACCATAATTGCATTTTCTGTCCATTCCAAGTTTAAATTTTAGTTTTAAATGAAATGCCGTTATGCTTGTTCTTCTTACAGCCAAAATATAAATAAATGATTAATTCATCAATAGTATGACAAAGGGTTATCAGTTGTAGATAGCAACAGTAAGTCTCGTTATGTTCAGGTGTTTCAACTCTGTTCCAAATTCTAACAAAGTCACTGAATATTTGAGCAGGTTTTGTACCTGCGCTGAGCACAGCATTTTACCGACCAACCTGATTGGTTATCTTTCAGTCTTCATTAATACAGTTCTCGGAGCAGGCACTTAGTATTCCAGAACAAGCCATGCTGGCACACTGTCAATTTTAGTAGAATTGAAGCCACCTATTTAGAATCTAAGATGTTGGTTTTATAACCATGTTTACTGCATTAGTGTTAAATGTTTTCCCAGAATATTTAACTGGGATGACAATGATGTCAGCGTTAATTAAAAGAAATTTTCTCTTTAGAGGCTTTAAGTCTACTTTTGAGCATTTTTCGCTTTTAATACCAGCTGTTTCTCACATGCAAACCCTTTACCTACTTCTGCAGACATCCAGACCTTGATGATACTTCTGTTCATTGCCATTAATTATTTAATTGTCCTATCGCCCATTTTCTTTTTTCTTTCAAAGCTGTACAAGTGAAGAGTAACTTTCATATTTAAGGAAATTGTATGTCCTCGAAGTAAAGAAAAAATCCTAGAAGAAAAAACATTCCTAGAAGAATAGTTTCCAAGGCTGGACTAGACTTACATTTTTAACCCTTAGTACAAAATAACAGTTATTTTCTGAAAGGAAAATGTTGTACCTCTTCATTTATATAGTTGGCATTGAATTCCACTAAATCATGAATGAAAATAGTTTGACTTAGGTTCACCTGAACCTTGAATCTTTTATCCATATCCCTATTTCTTCTTACTGCAATGAGTACTTTCACTGCAGTGCATCTTTCTACGTGAGTAGAAAGATGAACCTGTTGTTTAAGGAAGAAGAAAAAAATAGAAAACAAAAGGCTTTATCCAACTGTTAATCATCAAAGTAGAAAATGTTACACTTCTGAACTTTTAAAGCAAAGGAGTGAAAATCTGAGGTTTTCAACAGTGAAGAGTCACTCTTGCATCAGACTACGAATGTCATGACTTCATCTGTTCCATTCAGTGAAAAAGTGCCACATCAGATTAACATCAAGAGCAAATAGATTTTTTTTCCTGTAGTTTCTTTCATTATTCATTTCACGTAAAGTAAAATTTGGACCTTGCCGTGTTGTCTTTTTGAATACTGTTGCTTCCTCTTAGACCTAACATAAGTTAAAAAGTCATAGTTGTTGATGCTTTCTAAGCACAACATTAAAATTATTTTATAATAGTGGTAACCAGATCATACCTCAATTAATTTTGTTCATGTTTCTCTGTGTGTACATGCGCACACAGATACTCACACATATATTCGGTTTCTGGAAATCTCTATAGAATCACACAGTAGCCTTGCCTGCATACAGTTTGTGTTTTGTCATATTCTTATTCTAGTAAAACCCATTAAGTACATCAATAAAAAATTAATCTTTCTAGTTTTGTTTGTCTACTTGCATTTGGTGATGTGCTTTCAGTGCACTATGTAGATTTTTGTTATAACTAAATACTCTTTTTCTGAATGCCTTGAATTCTTTTTAAGTGATAGCTTGATGTGTATCATTTTAAAATGAGATACGTAGCAGTAATAACTTCACTTGTTGAAAACCACTGACTGAATACTGAATGAATTTTTGTGTTGGTGTTGAATGGTTAGAATCATGCTTATATGATAACCTGGCTAAAATAGCGGGTTACCCATGATATGATCTGTCATGAGATGGTTAAGATGTCCAAGAACTGATAAAGGATTTTAAATTTGTTTTCCATGATTATGTGCTGAAACTCAAATCTAATTTTATAGGTGCTTTGTAAGAATGACCTGATTCTGTGTGTGTGCAGAGCTAGTGCTGGGAAATGTAACTGCATTTCACAACTATGTTGTAGTAGGCACCATATCAACATTACACACTTGGGAATGCTAAAATCTAAATAAAGAAGGATGGTAGGGCACTCTAACCCAAGCACTATACCACATTTTATGCCTTCTTAGTCTTTAGGCAAGTTGTTGAAGTGCCAGGTTCTTGATGAAACTAATTCCCAGTTCTGAGAAAGCAAGTCTAAACAAGCTAGTCAGAGCTTGCTCATAAAATAAAGTGATCTTTGCATTCTGCCTGAACTTACCGGCAAATACTTCTTTAGTCTTGGAGGGACATGGAAGCTTTTGGGAATGCTAATCTTGGGCCCAACCATCTTTTAGGAAAAAAAACAAAACAAACTGATTTCAGAGCATTTATTTGATTCCTGTAATTCCTCCCACATCATCACCCTCAGCCCATTACGTCCGGTAGCAGAGAACAAGGCTCTATTCTGTGTTCTTCGTTCCTTCAGTTAGCACAGAGAGTTAAGTTTTTCTCATTAGTGAACAATGTAACATGACCCCAGCTCAGATGCCAGCAGGAGGTAATGGAGAAGATGCATTCACGTCTCAGTTTAAGCTACGGATGGCCACCAGAAGGTTGAGAGAGCATGGCATCTCCTGCTAGGAGTACAGTCACCCATCACAGGAATCTCAAACTTTGTTCTGCCCAGAGATAATAGACTTGCATTAGTTTGTGACCATCAACTTGTCTGATGGATTTTAAGGAATAATTAGAATTGGTGAACTATTTCAGTACAACGAAATTCCCTTGCTCTGAATCAGGCAAAAGATCCTTCTTTTTAGCTATTTTATTTTTATTTTTTTTTAAGAAAGTTAAGGAAAGTAATCCTGTTTGTGGAAGCACTTTAATTAGAGGAAACTGAAGTGGGCATTCTTCTCCTGGTGGTGACTGACAAGATCCGTCTCCAGTTTACAAAGTTGTTGATATATGCTAGGCAATGAACCATGCATCTGTGAACATTACCACCTCAGCAAATAAAGATTTTAAGGTGTTTTTTTCCTCATCATGTATAGTTTTATCAATACAACTATCTGTATTAATTATTGTAATTTAAATTTGTCTATGCTGTCTATACAGATGTGATTGACAAAATCTTTTCAATGGATGGTAATGCATCTAGAGTTATCTGGAAGTGGTATATGATCAAAAATCACACCTTCAAATTTGTGGATTTAATTAGACACTTGGTACATGGTACTGTTTCTTATAATATTATTTGATAATGACAAACAAAAAAATGAGAATATGCAAAGATCTTATTATTGATTTGTCTTTGTAAGCAAGCAGTCTCTGCTTACTGACAAAACACTGTCCATCCATCTAAAGTAAGTAAGATTTACAGGTCTTAGGTTAAATAATTTCTTATTTTCTTGATTTTGATAGCTGTGGAATTATCTTTTGGCTGTACCTAGGATTAAAATATTTACTATAATCTTTGAATATAATTTGTGCCAGATAGTTTTAGCCAGTAAAATAATTACAATAATGCACTAGCTTTTTTCCAAAGTTTCCAAGAAGAATAGAAATCAGAGAATATATTCCATAATTCCATATTCCATAATTAATTAGTTAATCTGTGTTTGGACAGCAGCATGTTGGAATGTCAAAGAGAAATAACTCACAAGTGAGTATCTGTAAACTGTGAAGAGGTCTACAAACCTAGTGAATAAAAAATTAAAAGCCCTTTCAAATCTAAAAGAACAAGCCTCATTCACTATCACCATCTTCATAGCATACCTGATTTCACAGTTACCCCTTTTGTAGCTTGAGAACTTAGTCTGTTTGGAACTTCAGAGAATCCATTTCATAGTGTGATTCTAAATGTTCCTGTAATTTTACTAATTGTACCATATTCTTTTGAGGGTGGTGGTGTCCTGAATTACATGCACTTCAAGATAGGGATTTCCCTTAATTTTTGAGTGCGTCTCATGATGTTTTCTGTTTTGCTTGCTCTTCCTCTCATAGTAATTTTTAATATTCTGATTTTAATTATATTTAGGTGACTGCTTTTGAGTATTACCTAGCTATTTGTAGAAAGCTGTTGACACTGACACCAAGAATTTTCTTCTGTGTGGTGATAGTTCAGAACCCATCGCTACAGCTGTGTATTAGTCAATTTACCCCTTAAGAATTACTTTACATTTATTGCTTGATCCTGCTGGTATCCCTTGCAATCAGTCTTAGTTATGATTATGCTCAGGAAACTTAATTCCCTCATCACATCTTTTCCTAATTATTTAAATGTTGAACAGCGCAGATCCTTTTGGAATTGCTTAGAAAATTGCTTTTAATCAGGGTCTAATCCCTGACAAAACAGTCTCTTTTACGCCATAGCAGCTGAACAGCAACAGTCTTTTGTGACAGATTTTGTCAAAAGCTGTTTGAAATTCCAGGCTGGGTGATGCCAGCTGCATGTGTACGTGTCACTATTCCTTCAGAGGATCCTGGCAGGCCCCTGACACTTGAAGTCACTGGTTTACAAGACCTGTTGGTAGGAAGAGAACTTGGGATGTCTCTAATTGCACCACCTGCACAAATCTTAGGTGCTCAGGGCCTTTTGTCAAGCTCAGCTTTGTATATCTCCAACCACGGAGACTCCACAGCCTCTCTGGGTACCTGCTCCGTGTTTGACCAACCTCACGGTACTCAGCTGTTTCCTTACATCTAGCAAGAGCTATCCATGTCCCTGCTTGTGTCTGCCTGCTGTCCTGTTGCCATGTACCTCTGAGAAGGGTCTGGCTCTGTCTTCTCTATGCTCTGCAGCTTGGTAACTACCAGGCAGGTGGCACTTGGGTCTCCTCTTCACCCTCCCATCTCAAGGCTGACTGAGCCAGTTCCCTCAGCCTCTCTGTGCGCCCTCTACTCAATCTCCCCACCACTGTGGTGACTCCAGTGGCTGGGTTTGCTCCAGTGTCCTGGTACCTCTTTGCAGTGGAGATCCCAGAACTCGACAGAACATCTGGATATGATTTCACAACAGCCAAGTAGACGGGAATGATCAGCTCCCTTGCCCTGCTGGCTGCACCCATGCTAATAATGCCCAGTATGCAGTCGTCCTTGCTGCAAGGGCACACAGCTGAATAATGTGAACACATTAAATGTGTTTTCCTTTTACAAGGTCACTGTTGGCTCTCTTTGTGTTTCCGTATTTGAGCTGTATGCCTCTATTAATAGTTCAGCCCTTTTGCCAGTCTACAAAACTACTTACTGAAGAATGTTATCACGTTTGCCCTGTTTTTGTTCTCTTGAATGGAGAGGAGTTTAAGCAATAGCTAAACACCAGCAGTGTACGTGCTCAGCAGTTTCTATTTGGATGAATTCCACCTGGTCCTGAAAACTTGTTTTGATTCATTAATCAGTTTGTCTTGAAATATTTCCTATGGACACTTCAATGTGAAATAGTTCCCACACTTTTCTAATATAAGGGTTTTGAAAGTGAGCTTGTTGAAATTTCCCAGCAGTGAACATTGTTACATAGAATTAATTCACTTTTTCTGCAATGCCTTTATCTGTCTGGCATATTTTCATCACACCTCGATCATCTCATATTGTTACAGACACTAGCATGCTTCTTGCCTTTGATGTCTGAAAAAAACCACCATCAGATATAATACTCAGATTTTAAACTTTTTTTTTTCCTTTTTTTCTTTTTTAAATGCCTTTTAATTTCTCATAGCTTTCCTTACTTCACTGATAATAAATTTTTTAGTGTTCACATAGAAACCTCCATTTGATTTTAGGATTGTTGTTGTTTTTCACAACTTTCTATGTAAATGTTTTCTATGGTTTTACACATGAGGGTGATACAGAAATCACAAAGATTGTACAAGTAGTGTATAAAGATCATAAAATTTATTATATTTTTCATGGGAATCTATATTGTGCATTAATGTCTGCCATTGTTAAACACGTTTGACAGATAGCAGTACTTTGGAATACCGACCAGGGACCTTTGGTGAACATGTTTTGCCTCAAGCATGGAAATTGTGCCTTTTTTTTTCAGTCTGTATTTTCAGTCAGCATATTAATATCTCACTGTGATTCAATGTCTTTTTTTTTTTTTTTTTTTTTTTTTTTTACAGTGAAGACATTTAGATGGAAAAATTTCTTACTGATTACTTCATAACCAATGCTTTCTTATTCCCAGAGTAACTATAAAATATTCAGTGTATAGCCTGTGCTTATTTTACTAAGGGAGACAGTGGAGACCTGTATTTCTACTCCGTCACTTAAAATATTTCAAGAGTTGTGGAGTATTAAAAATACTCCAGGCACTAGATTCAATGGATTTTCTTCACTGAGCACAGCGTATTTTGTTATATAAAGGAAAAAAAAATAATACTTGGAATTTCATGTTAGATTCCTTCATATACTGAAATAAATGGTCTGCTGGGTGTAAAACACCTGTGAACAACATACTGAAGTACTTATTTCAGTCATTGCTGTGGTTACATGACCTGTGCATTTTTTTTATTTTTAGCACAGGGCTGGATAGAATCTATAGAGATCGTAAATTTTGTGTTTTTCTCAAACATAAATTGTTCTATATCGTCCATTCATGTGTCTATGTACTCATTCCCTTGTGCTGGATTGAAACACAGGAATATTTTGGTAAAACACTACGTGGATACAAAGTGAAATTATAATTACTATAATTTGTAATACCTAGTTTCTGTAAAGCTTGTTAGAAAATGTAAATCCGTGTGTGCACATGACACACACGCAAGGAAATGTGCAGGTGGTTGTCTGTATATATGAGAAATAATTCCATGTAAGAGAATTCTAACTCTACAAAATCAAAATACAGATGCAGTTTCGTATGAAACAGCATATCTGTGTTCTAGGAATATTGTGTGTTGGGATTATGTGATTTCAGAAAACAGATGACCCATTCACTGCAATGAGCTTAAAAAATATAGTTTAGTTCCAGCAATCTGGAAACTGCTTAACCTGGTGTCCTGTGGATTTTTGCCTTAGGTTGATTGAATCTGCTCCTCCAGTGTGAACCTTTTCTTAATAACACTTCTTTGTCACGGGCTTTTAGAAAGTCTGTCTGTGTATTCTTGGTTCTTAAAGGTGTGAGTTCATAGTTTTAACATCAAATTGAGGTAGTTACTGCTTACTTTCTGTTTGCTTTGCAAGAAGCTGCTAACTTTGGGACCTTTGAGCTCTGTCATACTTGGTTACAAATGGGCGAATTTGTTCAAAAGTTCATAGTAACGTTTTTGTTTGTGTTTAAGATTTATCTTGCCACAATAGAGTGGAACGATGTGAATCACCATACCATGGGAGTAATACATGACAGAACTCAGGCTTCAGATTTAAAGCCCTTGCAGTTCTTTATTACCCCATTTAGAGCCAGACAGGCTTGTAGAGAACAATAAAGGGAAGAGTTCAGTGTAAATTCCTGCTAATAGCCAGAGCTGCTTTTCTCTTCGTACGCATGTTTTCATTTGTGTTTCATTTACCTAGTTGACTTTTTCCAAAATGACTTTGTAGGCAAAAAATGGCATCTGTGTTAGAACTTATATTAACTTTAAAAATAATTGAAAGAAAAAAAAATAATAACATCACTTGCATAAATGAATACATAGCCTGCCTTTAAATATCTATCATTATTAGCATTAATGAAATAAGAAGAATAAAAGAAAAAAAAAAAAAAGCCAAGAAATTTGTGTTAAAAACTGGAAACTGGCTGGCATGTCCTAATTATATTTGTAATGGTAAAATGTTTAAACTGAGTTTTATTCTTTGAAATTCTCAGATGCAGATCGACATTGTGAAATTGCTGGAAATCCTCTGAAGATCAAAAGCACCAGAAAACCACTGTCATGTATCATTGGGTATTTAGGTGGGTATCTGCTTCCAGAGAAAAATGAATCAAATGATCATTCAGTGTTTACTGATAGAAATTTTTGATGTGTAAAATGAGAGATTTAATAAGAAAACTGTAAAGTGAATAAATATTCTGTTCTGCTACTCTATTCAGCTGCAAAACTGCATGACTGAACTTGGAGGATCTGGGCAAAAGGCTTTCTGATACTGGTTTAAAATGGCAGAGTGAAACCTGATGTAATTCACAGTGTGAAAAATAGTATTTTAAATTAAAACAACAACAACAACTAAAACATTAAAAGGGGAGATACTCAGTATGCTCGATGCTGCTTTGCATCCATACCTCTTGAATCCATATATAAGACTCCCATGTACTGAAGGAGCAGACTGTAGCTACACCGACACTTAATTTGATGACACTCTTAATTGGATGACATAATAAAAATAAAAAAATAAAAAGTAGAGAAAAAAGTAAAGAAATCTGTACTGAGATTATAGCCAAGAGGACAAGGTGCTCACATAACATAATGGGGAGAGGAGAAATTCTAGTAATTGTAATTTGTTTTTAAAAAATGGAAATAGTTCTCTTTGTAAGGAACCACTACTGATTGTTACATATTTACAACTAAGAGATGAAATACCCCAGAGGATTTTTATTAATCCTGAAATAAATATAGAAGTCAATCTATTGATCAGAATCTATAAGTCTGCAATATATTATCACCATTCTACAGTAGTAAAGATAAGGATAGAACTGGATGGTTTTCCTCAAAGTTTTAATCAACTGGAGTTTGTTTGTACTAGAACAAAGTAAACAACAGTCGCTTAACTTACTGAAATAAAAATCAGCTATTAATGTAGTTTTGACAGTTATTCCAGAACATGAAGTTTAACAAAATCCAAATTTCAGAAAAATGGATAATGAAGAATTAACAGCCCCAGTCACTGAATTTGGATTCTCCTACCCTGCAGTGAAAGAAAAAAGCCATGCTAACTTCCTACGTGCATCCTGGCCATGTTAGGTATGCTGCCATGGAAAGGAATGAGAGAAGGTTTGCTTTGATTGACTAGGAAGAGTTGTGGCTGTGGCAGGGAATAATGGTTCATCTAGTTGACCCCTTTTGGGTAGCCAAATGAAGAAAGGACACCATGAATGTACTAGAAGATGCTGTATGTTTTTAGTGCCATGTTTTCTAGTCTGAGAGGGATCATCTTGGTACCTCTGAAAGCATGGGTCTGTAGATTTAGTGGGAATAAATGGATTAACAATGTCAGATGTCATTATGTGTACTTAGGTGAAGGTTTCGTGAAGAAGATTAATGCTAATATACAACAGGTCATATCATAATAATCATCATAATATGAAATATCATGTAGTAATACACAGCCCACAAACATACTGGAATACAGTTAACAGCATCTCATTGATTAAACTCTTATTAAGCCCTACTGGTAAGGCAGAAAGGATATGTCAATGCCCTGCACATTGTGGGTCATCGCTTCCCTTTATCTCTATTCTGCTTCTTGGCTGCTGGTTCCACAGGTGAGATAGGTTAAGCATTAAAAGTAAGCCCTGTCCTCGGGAGAGGTAGGACTAATCCCTGTAATCTCTTCAGTCTTCACTGTGCTTACTAAACAAACCCCCTAATGTGAGCCTCCGGCTAATTAAATGCCCTATATGGCCTCTTGGTTATGAGGAAACCAGGCTAGCATTTCCAGCTGGGATGCATACTGAGGAGGAGAGATGAGAGAGATCCAACTGCTTAAACACCTCTGGAATTCAAGCTGCTTATTTAAGCGTCCCAACTTTTCTTTGTTTGCTTTGGATATATATATATTTACATTAGTGGCATTAGTGGAAATGGGAGATGTTTTTACAGTTTGTATTGCTATTAACTTGAGGCTGCAAACTGGTCTCATAATAAAAATGCCTAATATGTTGTTCAGGTATTGTTTCTTCCATTTTATTTTTATTTTTATTTCAGAAGTGATCATAGAATCTGAATCTGGCCAACTGATTTCAGATTTGTTGTGTGCCTAAAGGTATAATTTGGATTTTTTGGATGATATATTTAGTAAGGAGAAGCTGCAAGTGGCTAGGAGATTTTCAGTTGGAAAAAAAACAAAAACAAAAACAAACAAACAAAAAAGTACTAGGCAATAGAGCAAGGGTAGTAGCAGTAGGACTAAAGGATTCGTAATTACTGTTGCAGTAATTCAAGATAATATAATTCAGTCAAAGACCCTGAAATGCCTCACTACTTCAGGTATGATGAAGTAGCTAGAGTGCTGTTCTACAAAATGTGCAAATGTTTGAATTAAGTCTATAGATAGAGGTTGAGAATGTATGGTATAAAGACCCTAAAGTAAGAGGTTGTTGAGAAGTGGTCATAGCAGTTTAATTAAGTTTCTTTCTAGAATTTAAAGGGA
This sequence comes from Oxyura jamaicensis, assembly GCF_011077185.1. NCBI lineage: Eukaryota > Metazoa > Chordata > Aves > Anseriformes > Anatidae > Oxyura > Oxyura jamaicensis. The sequence goes on along the minus strand of NC_048895.1, from coordinate 32,541,630 downwards.
GATCTTGGTTCTGCTACCTTCCTCTGCTGCAAAAAGAGAAGGGATTGCTGTTGTAGTAAACTGAGGATTAGTGACCTGCAGACTGAAGAAAAGTTAAAGGAAGGAAATGCTTCCTTCCTCACCCCTTAACGTAGCCTGGAAATACAGAATTTAATCTCCTATATGCTGTAGACAGAAGTAGTTTGCAATCCAGCTGCTGGAATTATCGTGGCTGCTACTAGAGGTCTTTGGCAAATAAGATAATATTTTAGTGGTAGTAGCCCCAAATGTTAATAATTTCCTTCTGAAATTTGAAAGATGTTGCCAAATGAGCATTTTAGAATCCAAATCCCATATAATCTTCAATAAACAGCACAAATCTTTCTACTCTCTAAGGTGAAACTTCAAAGTGAAAGAGGGTTCATAATATGAAGCACACTTCTGTTCCCATTTTAGTAAAAAAAGCAAAATAAACTCATCTACACTGCGGAAAATGGGTGATGATGCCGTAAAAACAGCCTTATAGGACTGCCTTGAGGCAATTACCAGTGTGTTAGTTTTATGTTATTCTAGCAACTACCAATGTGTTATCCTGCTTGACTCTTTTTAATCAGAATCTCTTGAAGCATCTTGGATAAGAGTGTTCATGATTTAAGAGTAGGATTGCATGCTGTGACCAAACCACTTGTTAACTAGTTAAGCATAGTCTTTCCCAATTTGAAGATTGCTGGCGCTGTGCCTTTCTGGCATTCTGTTCCCACTACATGTTCTGGCAAACTCACTGTGGCCGTCATCACTCCTTTCTACCTATCTGGGTATGGATTAAAGTGTTTGGCTCTCCCACCTTCCTTTTTCTGCCTTTTAAAGGTTATTGCGGTTGCCTGAGTGTTGTCGCTGTGCATCAGCAAGCTCCTGTTGTGGGTGGGTGGTTTTAGTTCCTGCAGGCCGGTTGTGAAGACCTGCAGGGAGAATGGGTGTGTGGTGCCAGGCAGGTGTGTGCTCTGATAATGGGCTCTCCCAACACTTGTGGAAGAAGAAAAATCAGCTATCGGAGTGGACTTTGACTCCTGTACAATCCTACCTGTTTCTCCTGGGTGATAACTGAGCAGCAGAGGGTGGGGGGCCTTCCCCTTCGACACTTCCTTTTATATGGTGTGTATTCCCATCTCCTGCACTGTATTTCATACATAAAAAAGCAGAAAGAATCACTCTGGAGAGTGCAAACCTGGGCTACTAAAGTATTTTATTTTATTTTTCTTACTCTCCACAGACAGCTAGCACCTGGTTTGCAGGCCAGCCCCTCCGCCCGCAGGGCCTCACTCTGCATCAGCAGGGGACTCGCTCAGCAGGCCTCAGCCAGGCTGCAGGCCTCGCACAGCTGGATGGTGCTGTCTGTCTACTGCTGCTGCTCTGCGTCTTTTGACAATTTTATCTGGCAGATTACTGGGAAATTTTCATACAGCTGTATCAGCTTCTGGCAAATGCAGCAGCTACCTGCTCTGAGACACACTGGGTAGATGAGTTTCAGTGCCTCTTACCTTTCCTCCATCCATAAAATAATGTGTCAACTCTTTTAGATCCTCTGGGACATTTGAAACCCTAATAATGGTTCCGTATTAGAGTCTGGCAGTACCAGTGCAATCTTGACATACTGGTTGTTTTTGCTGCAGTTTTGGGGGTAGTTTCAGCTCCAGTCTTCTGCTGTAGCTCATTCCCTGACTCTTGCATATAGCAACTTATATGTGGGAGGATCCCTTAAAGCTTATTCTTATGACAGAAAATATTGTACAAATTGAGGTTTTCAGGTGGTTTCACTATTGTGAAATGCTTTTATTTGCTCGATTAAAAATCTGTAGTTGTGTAGCTCCAATACAAAACTCAAAAGGAAAGGAAAATGTAAACACCGAACATTTTCAGTTTGATCTGTATTATTTCTTCCCCTTTGAAAACCTTACACATCTACACTCTGGCAATCTAAAACTAAGTAGCTTTTTTTTCATATTTGGAAGGACAATAGGTATGAAAACTTCTGTTCAAATAGTTACTCGGATTCCTATAAACACATTCATGCTGAAGAAACTTCAATTTCACTAGAAATTTAAGTGCAAATTTTGTAAGCTTAATGGACTGAAAGTTTTTTATTTTTTTTTTTTTTTTTAATCAAGTATTTCCCTCTCTTTTGTCTTAAACAGAAATTCATCCTGCAGTGAAACCCAATGTAATCAGATCAACATCAAGCCTTCAAAGTCCAAGTGCAAAACGACTGCTTGCACCCTCCAATCACTCTTCACTAAGTATTTTGGGAAAGAGAAACTACAGCCATCATAACGGTCTTGATGGTATGTGTAAAAAATATAAAATAAATTATTTAAGTTTATGAATTGCAAAACTTTCTGTGGGCCTAAAATAAAGTTTTGTGACTTTTCTGTAGGGAATATGGTTTTTAGAAATTACATAAAATAAGGGGGTACATTCTGACAAATGTAAGATACAGATAGCATATTTATAGCATTGATTCTTAATGCAAACAACGATGATGCATGTTCACTGAACATGGGTATCAGTTAATACCATTAATGCCATCTCTTACAAAAACTATTTGTACCGTTTTTCCTACTAATCTATCTACTCTATAGAAAAGATCAAGAAATGAAAAAAAACATGGCGAAAAGGGAAAGATGCAATGAATGCTTTATTTTGACTTACTGCATTTTTATTTGAAGAAATATTTTGCAGAGATATGCACTGCCTTTCCTGAACTCTTTTTGTGAGATGTAACTTTTGTAAGCAATTACCTTATTTGTACTGCAATTGAGTGTTGTGGTTGGGACTAGAAATCTGAAAGAAGTTAGGCTCTGAAATAGGCTGTTCTGGACATGACTGGCACAAAAGACATGCTGTTTTCATGCTTCACAGGGCAAGGTAGAAATGAGAGTGACTCATTTTAGACAAGATAATAGTATTCCAAATACTGGAAGGAAAACTCAATCCATTATCCTCCCATAATGATCGTGTTTTCCTGTCATTGTCAGTGTTATTTGTATCTTGCAGTGAAAATACCTACTGTACACTTAACAATACCTAGAAATAACTATATATTTTGACAAAAAGTGGTTATTTAATATATACGGTAGAGAGGATCATTTGGACCTTTGCTCAGTGTGCAAACAGCCTTCACACAGTAGGCAAATAACATGCATGGCAACACAAGCTATTCAGTGGACCGTGATGACAACCATGTGACTTAGATAAAAAGATGATGCCATTAATAGGCATGGCTATAAATGGAGAGCATTTCACACAACTGAATTTTCACTGTGGACTTTCATTCTAAAGTTCTGTAATGTCGATCTGGTACTTACTGCATGTAATTATGAAAAAAAGCTGCTTTTTTCCCCTTCCTTAATGCTGGTCATTAGATTGGATTCTTTACATGACCTTTGAGAGGAGAATGACTTTGACCTGGTAATGAAGATGATGTTACATTTCTACTGCAAAGAAAGTTGTAGCAATGATTTCAAGGTAAACATTATTATGATGGTGTCCCCATAAGGAGATGACCTTGAAAGTTCTTAACATTTTTCTTCTTTTTAATATCAATGTTCTCTCCAACATAAAGCATTTATAAAACCAATCATTAGCCACATTAATTTGTTTGTATCAAACAGATAATTGTTAAGGCAATTTTCACAAAGTGGCATGTAATTTGAAAAAATACCATTGAGAACTGTGAATTACTGCTTTAGGAGATAATTATTTCTGCTTATCTATTTTCTATGCAAATGTAAAGAAAGCTTGTATCCTAGAGAGTGGAAATCTGCAAGGTATATTTTGCTCATGTAAAAATGGTTATTTGGGTTCTTGTCCCCCTCTTTAGTTAAAAACATGCAAACTATTCCATGCAAACTGTAAAGTAACTTCTGAAATATTAGGTGTGATACAAGAATGATAATGGAAATGCAAAAGAATAATTTCCAAATGAGATCGGGTATTCTAAAGTTAAAAGTGTAGAATTTCCTAAGCAATGCTGCGTAAAACTTAGTAAACTGAGTATCTATGATGATCTTTTTTGTTTTGTTTTGTTTTGTTTTTTGTGTGTGTGTGGTTCTAGATTTTCTGAAACTTTTTAGCATGTGCGGAGAGCTCAGTGGTGTGCAGAAATACTGTAGTCACTATCAGTGTGTACTACTGAATGCTGTTTTTATAACATCTGAAAGTTACCATTAGCTTTCTCAGTTCTTCAGCCTCATAATGAACGAACTGCAGCAGGCAAAGGGCAAATCCTTGTGTGGACCTTGGGAGGCACAGCCTCACTGAAGTATGTTTCCTTGCTGCTCAGATGGCTTGGTATGGGATTGATCTTCTTAAGGAGTAATTTTATTAGACTCCTCAGTTGAACAGAAGCCAAAGAGAAGTTTAAGAAATACCAAACTAGGTACTGGCCAAAGCTTATGCTTTTGTTGTGTTATCTTCAAGTTTTGTTAACAGTTTTCTCAGCATAAAACCAATTGTGCTGTCACTTTCTGCCATGTATCAGCTTTAACCAACTTTTTTTTTTTTTTTTTTTTTTTACCATCAGTGCTGACTTGAATCATCTCAATCTCCATTTTTCAGTAGAAGTTGTGGTCCTATTGGCTTTTTTCATTTCTTAATCCCTTCTTCCCCAGGAAATAAAATGCACAGGAAAGCTGATCAAACTCGTAGCAACAATACTCAACAACATCCTCTGTTCCTTTTGACTGAAAAATGGCTGTCTTTCATATTTGCCATTTAACCCCTTCTCTGCTTATTGCTAAATTAAAAACCAAACAAATAAAGAAATATTTTGGGGTCTGTAATTTATTCAGCTTCTATTCAGTACAGTGCAACAACTGAGTGACCAGAGCAATTTGAGAAATAGTGGTTTCTGCGTAATTGCACTGATACATGTGTTATTTGTGCAATTAAAGGTTTTGCCAGCTCCCAGAGTTTTCATGTTACTATAAATATACTAAAAAGCTTTTTTGATTCTGAAAGACTATTGATTGTTGCTGGTTTTATTGCATTGTATAAATTAACAGTATCCAGAAAGCCTACTATGGAGATGATATATTCTGTCTTTCAATTCATGCTTTGATGAAATGAGCAAACAGAAATGAGCAGAGTGAGCTTACATTAAGTCTTATCTCGAGCTATTTTCATAATCTTAATGTTATTGACATAGAAATGTCTGCATGTTTAGGTTTGCTTTTTTCAACAGTATTAGAAATTTGTTTTAAGCCATAGAAATATGTTTACTTAAGATACATGATAATTTACAGTATTCAAGTAAATGTTACTTAAGCTTGTGTAAATATGTGTTTAGATTGACATATTTCAAGTCAGTCTTATTGCTTAGGTGAGTTGAGTGCTGTATTTTGACAGAATTTGTTATTAACAAAATAGTAACTATTGGCTCAGAAATAAAGCAAAGTAATATGAAAATGGCATTTCTTTATAGCTGTTTAAGGGAGTGGGGGAAGATTATGAGAAAAAACATTAGTATTTGGTTTAACGCTTTTAAGAATATCATGCCTAAATAAGAACATAATTATCATTTTTTAGGGTAGTCTTGAGTTTGGCCAGTGTAGCACAAGATGTCCCTTCCATGTCTCCAGCAAAAGTCTGGTGCACTAGTGGGTCACTATCGTCATTAGTGGGGTCCCTCAAGGCTCCATTTTAGGGCCAGTGCTCTTCAATGTTTTTATAAATGATTTGGTTGTAGGACTAGAAGGTGTTTTGAGCAAATTTGCCGATGACACCAAACTTGGAGGAGCTGTGGACTCGGATGAGGGTGGAAGGGCCTTGCAGAGAGATCTGAAGAGACTGGAGAGCTGAGCGATCACCAACCGCATGAAGTTTAACAAAAGCAAGTGCCGGGTCCTGCACCTGGGACGGGGCAACCCTGGCTATACGTACGGACTGGGCGACGAGATGCTGGTGAGCAGCCCCGCAGAGAGGGATCTGGGGGTTGTGGTTGACAGCAAGTTGAATATGAGCCAGCAGTGTGCCCTGGCAGCCAGGAGGGCCAACCGTGTCCTGGGGTGCATCAAGCACGGCATTGCTAGTGGGTCGAGGGAAATGATTGTCCTGCTCTACTCTGCACTGGTGCGGCCTCTCCTCGAGTCCTGTGTGCAGTTCCGGGCACCACAGTCCAAAAAGGACTTGAAGCTGTTGGAGAGTGTCCAGAGGAGGCCAGTGAAGATGGTGAAGGGCCTAGAGGGGAAGACATATGAGGAGCGGCTGAGGTCGCTGGGCCTGTGTAGCCTGGAGAAGAGGAGGCTGAGGGGGACCATATCGCAGTCTACAACTTCCTCACGAGGGGAAGTGAAGAGGCAGGTGATCTATTCTCCGTAATCACCAGTGATAGGACCTGCGGGAACGGTGTTAAGCTGAGGCAGGGAAAGTTCAGGCTGGATATCAGGAAGAGGTTCTTCACCGAGAAGGTGGTCGCACCCTGGAGCAGGCTCCCCAGGGAAGTAGTCACTGCACCAAGCCAGTCTGAATTTAAGAAGCGATTGGACTGTGCACTTAGTCACATGGTCTACAATTTTGGGTAGACCTGTGCAGTGCCAGGAGTTGGACCTGATGATCCTTATGGGTCCCTTCCAACTTGGGGTATTCTGTGATTCTATGAACTGATAGGGATAAGGGAGTCTCTCATTTCTGACTACTATTGCTTGATCTTTGTTGAGAATACTGAGGGAGATCATTTATCTCTTTTTAGAAATAGTGGGGCTTGTCCACTGTAACTTGCTGTTAAAAGATCTGATTATCAGTTACTGATGGCTGAGAGATGTAGTCCTAGTTCTACGTATGATCCATATATAATGCACAGACCTGAATAAAATTGCACTGCTTAGGCACTCTGTATTGCAGCTGTTATTCTGGACTTTTGGTGACTGCAAAAGAAAGATCGTGATCTGAGGCTATTTTTCCATCTTCACAGTTAAAAATCTTGTAGCTGTTTGTGTACTTTCTTGTAGGAGGAAGTTTTTCTGGATGGTCTTTAAAAAAGTGTTGTTTCCTTTATTTTCAAAGAACAGGAAATCTTGCATTTTGTAGGATGGAATGAAAAATGCTGGAAACTTTTCTCTGTTCTGGAAAAAAAATCACAGTATTTTGGGGGGTTTTAATGTAATATGCATGCTGGTGATTTTAACAATGCTGAGATAAGAAGGAATATCTGTTGCTGCTGAAAATGAAATCAACACAAGGTATTTGAATGGTTTTCAGTAGTGAAGACAGTCTCTTTCAAATGGGAAAATTATGTCTTCAGAAAATCACGATGTTGCATAATGTTGTGTGTATCCTATTTTATGACTTGAGTTGACGACCAGAAGATTTAGGTGTGACTATAAAGTGCTTTGTAGATATTTTGAATCAGATCTTTAAATTATAGTGTCTGAAATTATTCCAAGCAATTACTTTCACCCACAAGCTGCTTAACTGTGAGCAACAGTACATACAAGTAGTCAAGTTTTACGTCAGGCTGTTGTTTTGGAAGGGTGAGTAATGATAATTTTCCATTTCATATTTGGAAAGGTAAAGGTATTCTACATGAGCGTAATCTCTGTCAACTGGCAGGCATTTCCTAACTTTTATATGCATCAAAACCAAAATGTCTACAGGATATCCAAGATGATAACATCACTAACAAAGTACAGAGACTGTTCTGTGCCTGATGATGATACTGTTTTCATGACGTGTGGGCAGAAGCAGGAGAACTGGTTGTTCATAGCTGAGGAGTTTTTAATCAACAATCCCAAACCCCATTCTCTCTTCCCTTTTCCAGACCTTTAATGCTGTATTTCAGGCTGAGATGTCTTAATGCCTTCAAGGATTCTTTTAACAGTCATACTTCAGCTTCTTAGTGAATTGATTACTGAAGTCATCAGCTGTATCTAAGAATGAAATGGCAATTTGGGGGTCCATTTTTGTAGCAACCTGCGCAACTCTGGCACAGCAAGATGAGAAAGTTACATGAGCAATTGGCAAAGTGAGAAAGACCTCAAAAAGTGTACCTTCTCTCCTAGGTGCTATTTTGGCAATCTCTCTCTTTCACTGTTTGTGACTAACAGTACTGGCTATTGAGAAGATAAGCAAGGAAGAAGGGCTTATATTTCACTCCTGTTTTTCCACTGGGAATTTCTCTCCTTTGTCAATCACATGAAAATATATGCAGCTTAACTGACAATCAGAGAGAGTGGAGTCTTTCCTGCCCCAAATTTTCTTGAAACAGAAAAAAATTCTAACACGTGTTTCATTGTAATTCATTTCACATAACCCTATGCAAAATTGTTAGAAGAAAGTAGTTTTCACTGTTGGATTTAATTTCTTAGAAGAGGAAGATGTCTTTTCTCTAAAATGTCTGATCTTTGTTATCAAAACATTATTTTTTGGCAAAGATGTTCTACTGAGATGTCAGGCTAGCAGCATGGAGTGCATACCAAAAAATATCTGGCACTTCATTTTAAAAATAAAACCATAAAATATCTCTCATGTATGTTTCATATTAATAAACTATATGCCTACTTAAATTGTTATAAGCCTCATTTTACATACCAGTCATTTCCAACTGAAAGAGAAGAAATGAGATGTGATAAGCTACTATGTGAATCTACTTTCTATGCTGAAACACAAAGTATAATTAATATTGTATCTCATTTTTCTCAGAAGTGAGAAACAAATGCTATTTATTGTTCTACTGCCAGCCTTTTCTCTGAAATTTACTTTGGACATGTGCATTCAAGTTTTGATCTTTGGTATAACTAGCAAAAGTTTTAAAATGTTTGGCTACAGATCTTTTATTGAAATATGTGCACTGATCCTGATGGAAATGTGAGCATGGAGAGCAGATCTCTCTGGAGATACTGATGGTGCTGTTATGTTACTATGAAAGCAGAGATCTATGAAAAGGGTGTTTATAACTCTTGGTTATTTCCTGATTTATACAACTCAGAGCTTTTATGTATGTGACAATGTGAAATGCTTTATGGTAAGAGACTTGTCACGCATAGTTCTATACAGTCATTAAAGCCATCTCTGACCCTCAAGAAATTAACATAAAACCCTTTTTACCTTTGTTGCAATTTGGATAACACTAGCCAATTTCTGTCTATTTTCAGTATCCAGTTGGAAGGAATCATTTTAAATGTTTAGTAGAAAAAGAAAATGCTCTAACACTTACATTTCCAAATAAGTATATTCTCTTTGCAGATGTACAAATTATGATATTGGAGATGATGAACTAATGACAACTTCCAGTGTCCAGATTATGTACCTGGAGAATTACAGAGTCTGTAATTACCCCAGGGTGTCACTGCTGAAATTGTCAATCATTCATAGAACTAAGATACTACATCCAATGTTTGTGTGTCAAAAGCCTTTTTGTTTTTGCTTTGTTATTTGAATTTTTGAATCATAAAACAACATTTTCCCTTCTGTTCATTTACAGTGAGTTGATGATTTCCCCCCTCCACTTCTGTCTTCATGCATCCAGCTTCAGTGATGCAAATGACACTGTTGACTTCAGGTGAAAAATAACAAGGAGGAAAGTCATTGAATGTGTCACTTTTATCTGAGAAATAGAAGATAAATACCTTTCCAGAATTTATTAAAAATGAGAAAATCATGTTATCTTGGAATGATAAATGTGCAGTCGTCATTTGCCTATATGGAATTCACATTAAAATAATCTCCAAAGTACTGGAGAGCTTTTTATTATAAATAAAAGAACAATCTTCTGCTGTGTGTCCAAAGGCTGCTAAGTCTGCAGAGTATTCTTTCAGTAGGTAAATGTAAGCAGCATGAACTCTTTGTGATGAAATTGGTCACAGGATGACTTGGAAGGGGTAAAACCATTTATGCAAACCCATGTTTCCCTGAATTTCATCTGAGAAAGAACTCTTCCTAAGTGTTAACATAGCATATCACTATGGTTTTGTTTGTTTGTTTTAAATATAGATGGTTGAGTGCTTTTCTTTTGCCTAAGTGAAAACACAATTTCTATTTAATCATAGTTCTCAGGCTTTCTGGATTTTCTGAAATATGAGTTATTTCCAAGGGTGTTAAGTACACTATAAATCGAATAGTTTTTTTATTATTATTTTATTTTTTTATTTCCTTTATTTCAAAAATGTATCTTTGAATTTGTAAGGCTTCTTTCTGTACGTTTGGTTCTGAAAACCTTAGATTTAGAATTGCATTCATACTCCGATACCCCACTTTGAGCATGCTGTACATCACTTCCATTTTGTTGTACTAAGGAATTCCTGAAAATGGCAATTGAATAGAAAGAGCAAGCAAGAGGGATCACACAAAGAGGAAAAGGGAATTTCATGGTGAACTGCCCTCTGTTTCTGCTGCTGAATCAGGGCTGCTTTTTTATTTTATTTTATTTTATTTTGCATGCAGGTGATGTGTAGGCATGAAATTACAGTAATACTGGCTTTTATAACTGGCAGAATAAATCAGCTCTTAAAACAGTAAACAGTAAGAACAACACTATAATCAAGTTAGCATATAAAACAGTGCAGATAACCAGAACCTAATTCCTGGAATTACTACTTTCCCCTGGTATTATTTTAAAGAATTAAAGTTTCAGAAAGACAATCCTGTCTGTTGGGTAACAGGGTTAGCAGCATATTACCTCATGAATTACATGTTCTGGATTTGAGATCTGGAGTTCATACTTAGAGTGATTCTGTGTATGATTACTGTCAAGTGGGTTGATTATTTTTCGTAAGCTGTGATTGCAGAGTAGTACTTCTATTTTATTGCATAATGTAATATGGAAAGCACATTCAAAAAATGATTAGGCAGTAAAACTGGAAAGTTCCTGTGTGGGGGGAAGATGCTTTGAGATACGTTTTTATGTTTCTGTGCTTTCTTGCTTTTTCTTGACTCTATATTGTTTCTCTGAGTTGTGGTGAATGGAGTTATATCCAGTTGGAGGCCAGTCACAAGTGGTGTCCCCCAGGGCTCAGTGGTGGGCCCAGTTCTCTTCAGTATCTTTATCAATGATCTGGACAAGGGGATCAAGTGCACCCTCATTAAGTCTGCAGATAACACCAAGTTATGTGTGAGTGTTGATCAAGGGCTCTGCAGAGGGCTCTGGATAGGCCAGACCGATGGGCTGAGGCCAGCTGCAGGAGGTTCAACAAGGCCAAGTGAAGGGACCTGCACCTGGGGCACAACAACCCCATGCAATGCTACAGGCTTGGGGCAGAGTGGCTGGAAAGCTGCCTGGCAGAAAGGGACCTGGCGGTATTAGTAGATTGCTAGCTGAACATGAGCCAGAAGCACGCTCAGGTGGCCAAGAAGGCCAACAGCATCCTGGCTTGTATCAGAAATAGTGCGGCCAGCAGGAGCATGGAGGTGATCATCCCCCTGTATTCAGCTCCGGTGAGGCCGCACCTCAAATACTGTGTTCAGTTTTGGGCCCCCTACTACAAGAAGGACATCAAGGAGCTGGCGCATGCATGAAGAATGGCAACGAAGCTGGTGAGGGGTCTAGAGAACAAGTCTTATGAGGAGCAGTTGAAGGAACTGGGGTCATTTAGCATGGAGAAAAGGAGGCTCAGGAGAGACCTTATTGCTCTCTACAACTACCTGAAAGGAAGTTGTAGCAGAGTGGGGGTCGGATTCTTCTCCCAAACAACAGCCAAAAATTTCTGCCAAATCAGGGTGTAATTTATTTTGTGGAAGAAATTGGTGTCGCCTTGGCTCCAAAATCTTACTATTCAGTTTTAAGTGTATGCAAGAGTTTAAATTGTGCAACAACAATACTTTAGTCTTTGCTAGATCTAGAAATTTTTGACTATGTCTACTACCTAAATAGTTATTTCCCTATCTTTTCATTTATATGTATACTCAATTCTTTCTGAAAGATGTTTGGCAATTTAGATTATATTTTAGTATCTACAGCAATTAAAGCTAAGAAATATATCTGGAAAAAATGAGAATGCTTGTATTGTATGATAAAACAGAGAGATTACTCTACAAATATAACAGGTCTTCCTTCACTTCTTTGCTTGGTTTTATTAATAGGTTATCAAAATGCTAATATCCTGGAGTTAACAGCTGTTGGCGTTGTATTAACAGTTTCTGTAAAATGTTCTTCAAAAATATGATGTTTAACAACCTCCGCGTACATCCTGCTGTTATGTGTTACAGTCATCATCTCCCTCAAAAGAGGTATTATTTTGGGACATTAGTAATACAATCATGATAATCATAATTTTATAGATTTCGCATATAAATCTATATGAAAAGCATAGTACCTCTGAGTAAGAGTGGAGATATTCTTACTACTGAAGTTTCTGAATATAAAAAGTGTGGGGTTTTGTTTGTACATTTTGGTCTTTTTGTGGATGAGTGGAAATGCTCTGCAATATATCTTCGTATTTCAGGAGTGAAGAAACCACATTCTTTTTGTGTAATCTGTTGTTCAAGTCCTTAGAAAATGTAATTGTGCTCTTGGTGATAGTTTTGTTGTTGTTGTTGTTGTTGTTGTTGTTGTTCTTTTTCTGGGAAGTTGGGCTTGTAACAGAAATGAGTCCTTTTTTTCAAGAGTTGCTCAGATGGTTATACTTCCCCTTATGTAGGCCCTGGGTTTTCTCAGGAACATTCCTGAAATGTTATTTGACTGAAATGTTAAAGCAATAAATAAAGCTGTAGTAAGAAAAAAAATAACTTCACTGTAAGGACAGAAATTCAGTAAATGATAGGATTCTTCTCTCTACTGTAATCTTCTCTTACTTGATAACAGTGACAAATATATTCAGGAATCAGGAAACAGACTTTCATTTTTATACTACCAGTTTAAAACTTGCCTGGACGACTAGTGCCCTAAAAATATTCCTATATGTGATTATTTTTATGGGGAAAAAGGAGAGGGAAAGGGACCTGGGAGAGGATCTCAGAACTAAAATATTGGAATCTAGGTAGCTTTTCACATTACAGAACCTTTATTGATGGGAAGTTATTGATGTCTGTATTTATTCTTAGATTTGATTAAGGATGAAGAGATGTGCAAGTGTACTTGTAAACTAGATATTGGAATTACTGTTGAGTGTTGGTCACACTGAAGTTTCTAATCAGCTGGAGAATTTTAAAATAACTTGTCTTTGTTTCTATCAACGATTGAACTACATCTTCAGACTGGTTAAGATAACTTCTCAAAATGAGAGAGAAGTACTGGTTTGATTTAATTAGCATTTAACTACCAGTTTAATTACCATTTTTCAGGAAGAGATGTGCAGCTGTTCTGTCTCATGTCCTTTTATTCTCGTTAATACCATTTTTAACAAGAACAAAAGTCATGGAGAATTCTTTTAAGTAAGGAATGCCAGTTGGGACCCTCATGAGGATCTCAATTTGGAACTGGGGCAAGATTAACTAACCAAGTGTAATTATTGTACATTTATTTCACTTGCAGTATTGAGACTCCGCTGATTCAGTTCTTGCAGGATTGAGGACATTTTATCCAGAACTGCAGCTAGTGTTGTGTGAGCTCTGTGTACTATAGCCAATGATGAAATTTTACCCAAATTTTTGAGCAGGTCAATGAGACTGATAGTAACATCATCTTGTATCTTACAGATCAGCAGCAATATTTTTTTAAATATTTGGTTTTAGTTAGTGGGTTAAAGGCTGTTTAGTTACTTAAGTTATTCTGCTTCAATAAAGAACAGATATGTAATATGACTGGTGTAGTGTTATAAAGCCAGAGAGGATGAGTCTTCTGTCCTTGGGGAAAAAAACAAACAAACAACAACAAAAGCAAACGTACTTTAAGTTAAATAGGGGGATGAAATCTGCATTAGCTATTGGCCTGGTCATGATTTCTCAGCAAATAAATATAACTGTGTATTCAATTGACTAACTTGTAATCTCTCATATAGGAGAGAGTAATTAAGATTTCTGAATGTTGTAATTGTCGATCTACTTTGTCAATTAAAACAACAGTCCATGAAAATTCTTAGAGAAAATTCTGCATAGTTTCATAGAGCTTTTTCAAATGGGAATAGTTGTGAAAATACATTGATACTCTGTATTTTTTTCTGCAGATCGTATCATCCATGTTAAATGATGCCACATGTTAAAAGCAAAATGAAAAAAAAAAGTTTATTGAAACATGAAACATGAATTAGTTCCATTTTCATATTTTTGTGCAGATGAGGATAATTAAACAAAGGGAATGAGTGCATTTAACAGTGTAACATAATCTGCCATGTATTTTCAGGTTCAGTGATGATTATCATGTTTGCTTCATGAGACATCTTTCCAATCTGTGTTTCTCGTATGTTTCTTGTAGATGAACAGTACTATTTTAGCCTTCAGGGCGAGCCTTTTTTTTTTTTTTTTTTTTTTTCTTAAATGGTAAAGACAATACTCTAATGCACTGTGGTTCTTTTGTTTTCCAGAATCATCCAGCCATACAACAAGAACAATAATGGTAAGTGTAAAGGAAATTTCAGGTATAGATCAATCTATAGATATAATTTGCCCTTTGAAAACAAAGCGAAAAAAGTATCATAACCCATTGGAATGTTTTCTTATAAAGTCCAATATCCCTGTAAAGACAAAATGGGTCTGTGAACCGCCATATTTCATTGGAAGTTTTAGGAAAAAATGTGAGGTTGAGTAGCTTAAGAAGATATATAAACGTCCAATTATAATTCTATTGTGTGTTTAAGTGATTATTATCATGTTAAACTAATTCATTAAATCTCTTGCATACTATGTGTTTCACATGTCAGAGAGCATTTAAACTTCAAAACTTATGTTAATTCTTTCATCACATTGTGATGCCACTGTGAGGCTGGTTTCTGACTTCACATTGAGTTTGATAGTTTGGGTTCCAGAAACAGGCAAAATACTTAAACAGCATGACAAATTAAAATAAAATAAATTTTTATGCATAAAAATATCATGGATTTAGTGCCTGCCTTGGGATTTTGTAGGGTGAGAAACAACTCCAACAAGGCATGATGTGACTAGAGCCTCTTTGTTTTCATTCCTACAGTTTTCAGTGTCTCTTCAAATTTATTACCTCTTATGCTTGTACAGGATTTGTGGGACATGTAAATTCCCACATAGAAACGTTTCCTCTTTATGATTCAGCACACAGGAAAAGGCAAATTTAGCTCATTGTCTTTATCAGCAATAGTCACTAACAGTCCAATGCAAATGGATAATAAGGAGGTAAGGACTACAGACCACAAATTTTCAAAATAGGTAAGATGTGTCAGAAAAAAAGTGATGTTTCTGTTTTCTACTATGACATCTATTGGATGTCATATATTCCTTGTTTTTCATGAATTTGGTTTAAATAAACCTATATCCAAATAAGATGCTTAATCAAATTAATTTTCCTGCTATAAAATTTTGGAAGGGACTGAAAAATATTTCAATATTTTTCCAATTTTGCATTAATATCAGGAAGGGAGCTAGAGGTTAATGCTGAGTCTGTTGGAAACTTAATTCTTCATTTCCCTTTAATTTGTTTCCTATTATTTTTACTCTGAAGATAATACACATTTTGACAGTCTCTTTTCAATGCCTAAGAACAGCTGTAAAAATTTAACCAAAGAAATGTTCTTTCCCTATGTATGTGTGTCCTTACACAAAGAACAGTCAAACTTTAAAGTGATAAGAGAGAGGTTTTCAAATAGCTTGAGTTCTGGAAGTCCCTGTGTTGTGAGCCTCCCCAAGTCCCTCTGCTGACAGTTCAGACCACTCGGACTAATCTGTGCAGTAGAAGAAATGTGCTGTAATTGTCCATTGCATTTAAATAAATAGAATGCAATTAAAAATAGGTGTGCTGTTTAGCGTGAAAAGGTTATAACAATGCCGACTCTTATCTGCTATTAAAATAACTGAATGTATAATGGAAAATTTCTTACTCACCACTGAGTAGGGAGATTATATCACCAAAGCTTGAAAATATATTATTGAGTGCATTAGAAGCAGTATGAGATTATCTATTCAGTGTAGACACAGTGAAGCAATACTGTTGAGGTCCATTTTAATGACTACTGCAATAAATAATTACTTTGAAATAAAGTCCACTTGTTCTGACTGATTGTGGTTAATATTATAACAAATACAAAGTTAAAGAATGATAATCAATCGGAATGAGAGAAAAGTGGCAGGAAATCTGTATATTGCCTAGCATGCTTTGATGTAAAAAAGCTTTTGTCTTAGCAGGAAAAGCATTTGATCTCCTTGTACATTGCATTGTAGGTGGTGAGATAGCATAAGTACAACATTAAAACTGACCTTGTCTCTGAAGATTCAGTTTGTTTAAAACACAACTGATGAGGAATAGAGCATACTTTGCTGAGAAAAGAATGTACATTTTTCTGAGAACATTAGCTCTGTTTTTTTAAAGCTCAAGAATTGTTTTTGCATTCAGATACAATAATGTATCCCTATTTTTGTTCCAAACTCCTGTTTGGAAAAATAAAGTACTAGAAAATAGTTTAGGGGTCCGTGTGCATGTGAAGGGTGAGTCTGTCTGCTGCATTTTAAATATAAAACAGATTTCCTGTTTTTCTGTGGCTGGATGACTGTTAGTCCTTCATTACTAATTTTACTGGCTTACATAAATAAATATTTACTTCAAAATGCTGCTTTTAAAGACATGGTGCAGAGGTTATATAGCTTTTGTGTAACTTCACTGAAATGGAGAGGCTATGAACACTGCAGTATTTTAGCCTGGCTGCTTTGGAAAGTAAACTCCCACCCAGAAGAGTCATTGGCTAGGATTTTCAGTATTACATCTAGTCTAGGTGTTTTGTCAAAGGTTAAATAGCACTCAGGAGGTTCAAAAGTAGTATTTCTATGACTATTTGGCTAGTTTCTTGTATATAATCTGTAGTTTGCTTTTTTTTTTTTTTCTTTTTAAATACCCTTTATGTTTTGTTAAATGAAATTCTATGCCAAAAATAAATGTGTGCCTGCATGCTAGTACCAACGCTGTGTGGTGATTCCATATAAACATGTTTTGTAATTTTTGCATCATCTCACATCTCCATGAATAAGTAAGCTAAACTAGCACAAAACCTTGATTCTTTTGAGAAAGGGAATGTTAATGCCTGTACAAATTAGAACACTCCAGGTGTGGCAAAACCAAATCAATACCTAATTTAAACTCAATGTAATTCTAGATTTGGTTTATGCTATACCCGGTATAATTAGGTCAGTGTAAATAAATTGAACTAATTAGTATGGATTAATACTGCACGTATTGAAAACACCTGATTTCTTCCAGTCATTTTGTTCTCTATCTAGAAATTTTATTTTGCTGTGTTTAATTTGATTTGATTTTTTTCTTAAAGATGAGAAAAAAAAATGTTTAAAATGCTAATTTAGGTAATGGAAAAAATTCCTTTTTGTAAGGATGGGAAAATGATAAAATATGAGAAATTCAAGGCCACTTAGGAATTTATGATAATCCAGTTAAACATTCTTTCAGTCACAGCAAAAATATTCCCCATTAATTTTTACATTACACCTATAATGCCTGCTGGTGTTACATACTCATTTCAAAGCTGAATCTCTTTTCAGAATCTTCAGGCGATGGGGAGAACACCAGTGGCTCTCAGTTAATAAATGCTTGGCCATTTATATCCCGGTACAAGCTGAGAGACTTAACAGACAGGAATTTCAACTACGTTTGGGATCTGGGTCCCATTTCTGAATTTGTACAGGATTCCTCTCTGACTTGCAACATGCATCTCATTCTCCTTGTGCTTGAAATTCCTTTGGGATTTAGAGATGATAGGGGATTTACCCTTCATAATAAGATGCTGACTTAAATCAGTGCTTTAATGTAAGGTGTTTGGAGTATCCTTGGAATACTCTGGAATGGTATCCAAACGTTGTTGGACTTGTAGTTGCTACTGCAACACGTCACGTGTATAGTGATTACACAGCTCATAACAACTCTGGAATGCATGATTTCCTTTATGATGGAAATATTGCATTCATTGAGTGTTGGAGGTGTCTCAGTTGCTCACTAAGAAATTAACATTTGTGTATACAAGTGGGAAACTCATGTCCCTGCCAGGTGAGTGTTGATTAATAGCACCTGCAAGCAGCTGACAGAAACTGAGCTGTGTACCAGCTCAGTTGTGAGTGAACAACCAGAGAATGGTGCCCCTGCAGAGATGTTTTAACAGGGGACAGGTGGCACTGTGAGGGCATTTTAACAAATGATCTTCCCATAAATTCCTCATCAAAGGCTTGTTGAAGACCTTCAAAAGATGGCCATGGGTCTCAGAAGCCTCTGAGAATCTGAGTTTGTAGCATGGAGACCTCTTGTTTGGTGAACCTGTTCAAAGAGATTATTCTGTGCTGACTTTTCTTTGAATGCAACATGTTGCCTTAAAATTGTGACAGGGATTTTTAATTCCATGCTGTGGCAGTGGGGCTGACTGCTGAGGGCCTTTTTTCTCATCAAGCCTTCAATATATGCATTTATTGACACACTGAAGTAACATGTCGTCGGGAGACTTCTCTCTGGGCATCCTAAAACCAAGTTTTGGTCGGGAGATGGTTTTCAAGGCAGTTCACATGAGTTCAGAAACATGTTTCAAAGAGTTACTTGTTGAGGTACATGGTGTCTATTTCCTGAGTTTACTTTTAGTCAGCTTTGTGCAAACCTCCTGTGCATTAGCCTAGTGATGTTTTGGGGCATAGAACAACTCTCTTCTAGGGATACAAGAGACCGCAGTGAATGCAGCCAGTCTGAGATGAGGATAAACTTGTGAGGAAGGAGTCACTCAGAGGGGAGGAAGGTGAGTCCAACATGCAGTTGGCAACTCCGTGTGAACCTCCTGCTGCTCTGTGATCTGCCAGGGGTATGTGGATTCTCAATATACCAGTGGTTTTGTTGCAAAATGACAGCACAGCTTATTAGTAAAGTAAATAGTCAAAATCAAAATGCCAGCTGCTAATTGCACACAGCAGTGTTACAGCGAAGTTATTGTAGCATTCTGCGTGCATGGTTTTTATTTGAATAGAGCTTCTGTGGTAGTACCAGCGGTATTCCTGAAGCTTTCATAACCTTTCTAGTATAACTATGTGCTGGAGGGGAAAAATAAGTCAGAATAGTAATAATAATAGCAATAAAGCATTTAATAAGTACTTGGTATGAAAGGTCTGTTTGCTCTGGGTATTGCATGACAGTTGCTTTGAATGGTTATTCTTATACACAGTGGTAAATACATTTTTTAGAAGAATTAAGGAACTGATTGTCTACTTTTAATTGTTCAAGAAATTAAATTGTTTTGATTAACTAGAAATTAAAGATAATGTGATCCCTAGCACCCAGACTGGAGAACAATGATCTTATTTTTCCATTGTCTTTAAGTAAAATATAATTTCTCCAAGTAGCTCGAAAGGACTCATGGAAAAGGGAAATAAAAGGGAAAACAGTAATCATTGTGATGCAAGAGAGACAAGAAGATATTGTAACCCTTGCACTGTTTTCTGTCATGTTATATCTTGTCTGGAATAAGAATTAGGTTCAAAGAAATGTAGACAAAACAGAATTTTCGATCTAGTAATTACATCTGTCTTTGCCAGGGGAAAAAGTATTATGAAAAAACACACACTTTTTTCCATAAGGTTTAACTGTTTTTCAGAGTTTATGCCATAGGAAGTGCACTTCTTGTACCTTGTATGTTTTCTGAACATGTTTTGCCTGTGTATGATTGTCTTGAAGTAAAGGAAACATATAGTGGTGATTTAGAAAGGAAAAGACACTAACCACTATATTTGAGAACTTCAATACATTTCTGACTGGGGAAGCACAGCAAAAAAAAAAAAAAATGCCCTTTGAGCCCTTTAATGTTCCTCGGTAATATATGACACTGTCAGGTAAAAATAATTTATTTGGATGTACTATGAAATCTGTACATCTGTTGCATACGACAGTGTTTTCTGCTGCTCGCTTTTTAGCAGTATCTACGTTGTGCGCTAAGACATCATCAGGTAAATACCTTTATGAATTTCTCATTTCATCCAAACCATGTATTTTATCCTGAATTTATGCTAAATAACAGCAGAATTACTTCTAGCATCATGTCCCTTGCTTGTTCCTCTCCACCAAAGCCAACACACGCACAAAAAAGTGAAAACCAAACTGCAGTCTAAACAGTGAATGAGAAAGTGGAAAAAATTAGGCAAAAAATTTAGAGGGACTGCAATGGAAGATTTATAGCCCTATGTGCAAGAGCAACTAAATCCAGTGTAATCTTTCTTTGCTTCTAGGGTAAAGGAAAATAGTTTCACTCTAAGAAAGAGTTATCTGACTCACTCAAATTTGATGTCTTGTTGCTCTTTTCATTGTTTGTTTTTTGTTGCACCACATCTACGAAAACATAGAGGAGGTTGTTCAGTTATTTGCACTAAAGTAAAGATGCTAGAATTAGTCCCTGAAGTCACAAATTCCTCCTATTGGAGGGAGCAAGTGGTCTGGATCAGGGTTGTTGAAAACTGTGGCATATATGAATAGAATACATTGACTACAGGTGTAATTTTTGACTGTTACCTGACATGATTTAAGAGATTGGTTTCATGTTCTATTCTGCTAGTCTCCATGCATGTTACCAGCCCCTTCCTTACTCAGGGATTGTGGAATTGCTCCCCTAATTAAAGGCTACTCCCACGAGTGTGCAGAATTGTGCATGTTTTATGAATACCACAAAAACACTATCAGTAACAAGGAACACTTGTATTATTTCACCGAGAAATAGTTGTACTTCTTAGGAAAACAT
Organism: Oxyura jamaicensis; assembly: GCF_011077185.1. NCBI lineage: Eukaryota > Metazoa > Chordata > Aves > Anseriformes > Anatidae > Oxyura > Oxyura jamaicensis. The sequence goes on along the minus strand of NC_048895.1, from coordinate 32,520,841 downwards.
GATGCTGAATCCATGTGAGATGAAGCAGAACTTTCATCTTTGTGTATCATGTCTTCTAACGTGTCTGTTTTATCAAATGCTGCGATTACTTAATCTTGTTGATAATTGATCATGTGGCAATAAAAAATATATCTTGGGATATGCTTCCAAAATGTTACTTATAGACAGTACAGAAAACATTTTTACTTTCTACTTGATTTATCAGAAGGCAGCTTTTCTCATTAGGTGTGAGCATTTGCTGTCTCTAAATCTGGCTGCACAGATAATCCAGCTAAAGGTGAGGTAGAAAATTAGTGCATCACTTTATGTTTAATGTTATATATAATGACTGGAGAGTGAATTTAAGCACCATGGCCACCACTAAGATGATGTAAATCTCTGTTACCTTGCCTTAGGTTAGCAGCTAGGCTTGGCCACTTGCCCTTTACAGTGATGTTTATTTAAAAAGAAAGCCAGATAGAGTAAGGATTTATAAGGTGAGAAATGTGGATTTATTTTTACTTTTAAATTAGATTAATGCTATACTTAATCAGAAAACAAGTCTCATTGGTTGGACTGTTGCAGGACTGCTCAAGATATGGCACTGATTCATGGTTCAGTTTCTCTTTTTATGAAATGGTTTCAGCAATAGTTAATGTAGTTTTTAAAGAGCTTTCAGATCTGTGGCTAAAACACATCAAAGTGCACAGATGATCAGAAGGTGTTATCTGTCTGGCAGGTACTTGTTGAGGAAGAGCAGCTGTTTTTTGAGAACAACAGTATGTGTAGCCTGCCCTTTACAGCAGAATTGGTCGGAATAATTATGCTTATTCTCAGGCAAATGTCTTTTTTTTTTTTTTTTTTTTTTTTTTTTTTTTTTTTTTAC
>NC_048895.1:32427288-32519876 GCF_011077185.1 Oxyura jamaicensis | reverse complement strand
TCTTTTTTTTTTTTTTTTTTTTTTTTTTTTATGATTTCAGCATGCTGCTCCCCACATTCATATGACTAATGGTAAGGCCTTGCAAGCCAGTGCAAGTGCCATTAAGACAAGCACCATTCCAGTGATCAAGAGACAGAGGCAAAATTGGCTTGATGCTTCAGATGATGGTTTCTTTATAGCTACAGAAGAGACCAGGTAAGAGAAATTAAATTGAAGCAGGGAAAAGCAGGGAATGAGCCTTCACTGCATACATGTTACTGATCCACTATTTGAATAACAGTTTTTGTCATTATTATTTGAGGTTGTGTTACAGTGAAGAACCATGTTACATCAAAACATACAACCCATTTTTCATCTCTTGCATACTAACATTATCAGTATTTCACTAACAAGACTTATCCAGTCAGGGTTACTTTTGTGTGGCAAAGGTTAGAACTTTTTAATTGTTACTAATTGTAGTTTGAAAACAATGAAGTTTCAGACATCTCTGATCATTCAGCGAAATGTATGTGTATCCACAATGGAGGCTACACTTTAAAATATTCAGAACTTCATGTATACCACACAGTAGAGAAATACATACCAGACAGCATCTTTCTGGGATAGGAATTGATTTCCTTTAAAAACAACTAAGAAAATATTTTTTCAGTCCATCATTTCCAGATTAATTGGTAAAATGTAATGAACTTTTTGTTTTCCCACAAGAGTTTGGTATCACAGAAGAGTTGCTACTGGAGGTTCCTCTACTCTTTTCTTCCTCATTCCCTGATTTAATTCAGACTGGGACAAGATGTTAGTCTTATTTTTGTAAATTCTGTTTTCTGGGCTGGTTATTTAAAAACACTTAAAAATCTTGCCTAGCTTTATAGTAAGAAGATTGTTAGGGCAAATAACATCAGACTACTCATTGCTTCTGAGATTATTTCACAGACCTAGAAAGGCTGGCAGTTGAATAATGTAAACAATAAATAATAAAATAAGAGTAAGGAAAGAATATAACCTCATAAATCCCCCTCTCCAGCTCCATGGTTGCAGATAGTGTTCCCTGGCCAGGGTTTATGTGGGAGATCAGCACAGAACTTGCATTGTCTCTACCTTTACACCAATGGTGGTGGGTAAACAGGGGCTTAGTCCTCAGGACTCCATGTTTGCTGCTCTTCAAATCATTAAAAAAATGTGAAGAGTAACATTTGAAATACCATTGTATGGGGACAATAAGACCTCAATGACACTCCTTCAAAAAAAAAGGTGGTGCCATTAAAAATGGCATGCTGTATCACTTTGGCTGATGCTGAAGAAGTGAAGGAGGACTTGCAAGGACTTGCATTGGTTACTAATTGGAGTTAATTGTAGTTAAGGAGTAAGGAGTGAGCCACCCCTTTACAGCTTTTCCCAGTCTGACAAAAGCTAATGCTGTAGGGTCAGCAGAACATAGATGTGTATCTTCCTTCTGTGATAGAAACACACAGATTAATAGTTCCTCATTCACATTAATCTTCAAAACTGCAACTAATGTGAGACAGCAGCTTTGCAGCTTTTTATCCTTTGAAACTCAATTTTTATTCCTTCTCTCTCATAGATTTCCTCCCCACCCTCTTTTTTTTTTATTTTTTTATTTTTTTCTTCCCCTTTCCCATCCCACCTCAGTTGGTTCCTTTCCTACATCAGGGATGTTTTCACCTTTCTAACTTCTTTCCTTTGATCCCTTGATTCCCTCCATCTGTATTCCAAGACTATTTGAAAGAGGTGGTGTAGCTTGTTCTCCTCAGCTCTCACTTGCCTCCAGTCTTTACAGCTCAAAGGGGAAAGCCCTGCCTGGTCCCACTGCTCAAGTGTACAGATGCTTAAGACAGCTATTAAATGTTCTGCTCCTTGAGGGAAGAAGGGAGAAGAGGGAATAGGCATTAGTCCCTGACAGTTAACCTGTTTTGTACTAGAAGTTCACAGAGATGAGCATGGCTGTGACACAGTTCAGTGTAACATGATTACAATGCGAAGAGATATCTTATCTAGGGAGGAGATGGTTGTGAAAAAGCAGAACAGAATTTATCTGGTCCTGCCACAGAATGAAAAAAATAAAATAAAAATCAGTTGTCAGTTTGCAGTTGTTAGATGTTTAAATATGTGCTGAACACTCAGCTCAGAAATGATCATCACATTTTAGTCAAAGTAACAACTTGTTCTTTAAGGCACATGTTTTCATACTGTGCTGCATTCAGGACCCTGTCTGTTTTAGCATGTGTATTCATTAAAAATATATATAATTTTAATGAATATGTAAGAAAAACATATACTAATTGCATCCTGCAAAAAGAAAATATTTTTTCAATATTATATTTAGATTGCAATAGTACATAGCAGTTTTCATTTCTCTGTCCTAAAACATTTTTACTTGTGCAGTGAACTAAGGGTTAAGATGCATATTTCTATAAAACCTTATGCGGGGAGTTCAGAGGGTAAATTTCCTCAGATGTGTAGCAAAAAAAATTATAACGCTATAGTTGGTTGATATCTGAGGAAAAAAAAGTATTACTGCTAAACTAAATGAGGTAAGGTAACGTGAATATCTGTAGTTATACCTGTAGTTTCATGTTAAAGGATATTTTAAAGAAATGGTTATCATTCTTGCCCACTCTGAATTTAAGCCCCAAATATTTTTATGTAAATTTAAATATTGTATATTGAATTGGTCACATATTCAGGTATTTGTAGTAATGGATGAGTAGGAATCTAAGTATTTAGAGAACAGAAAATAATTATAGAAATTAGAGTCTAAAATGTCCAAGGTAATCCCTGGAATTTTAAGACCATGCCCAGAATGCTCATCAGCATGCTCAGTGAATCTTCCCAGTAAGTGTGTATATATATATATACATATATATATGTCCCCAGTTTTACAATTTCTGAAACCTTCCTGACACCTGTGTGAGTCCAACTCACTTGGGATTTCAACATCTGTGTTCAGTCACAGAACCAAAGCACAGGGATTAATCTAGGCAGAAAAACAGGTGATGGTTCAAGAGCACTTAACTTGATATTACATCATAATTTTATGTTGACCTTTATTGAATTTCATATTTTTGTATTTTTCTTTATTCGTACAATTGCTGAATGAAAAAGGAATTCTCATTCTCTACTGTGAAATAACTTGGTCAAGACTTTATTCTAAAGTGCAAATCTGTTTACATGATTCACTGAAAAAATTACTCTTTAAAGAGCCTTACATTTATCACTACTCACCAAGGGAGTCTCCTTATTTCTTTTTAATATACTTAGATATTAGCTGCTGGAATTGTCCTACCACTATGTGTATACTTTAGGATCATCCAAAAGTCTCATAATTACATAAGAGTTTCATTCTGGACATTGTGCTGTAAGAGGAAGCTTTTTGTGTTTTATTCCCATTTTGATGACTAGCTGTAATGTAGATTCTGTTGTAGGCTCTGTTAGAGGTTAATGCAGAAAGTGACTTCACTGCATGAAATCAAATTCTTTGTACTGAATTACCATTCTGGGACTTACATAATTATTAAAAAAAAATAAGGCAATACTTACTATGGTCGCCAGAAATTTAATAAAAATGTAATATATCAGCTTAATATCTGTTGAGTTATATAAAAACATTATCATAATCTATGAATAAAACTAGTAATGCAAATAGCTGTTGGATGTCAAGGAAAATGCATTTGTTGATTAAAACTTTTCTTGCCAATTCTAGGCATGCAGTGTGCATACAGTTCCTATAGACAAGCTCTATCGATAACAGAACACATGTGCATGCTGATGATCATATTAGTATAGGGACAGATAAAACATTGTGTGGAAAATTATTTTTTTCCAGCATTTGCATTATAAGAGATGTCTGGAAATGTTTGGCTGAATGGGTTATAGCAGCAGCTTCCATACACTTTCCCTTCATGGGCCAAAAAGCATATTTGCATATAGAACTGCAGTTGAATGACTCGATGCTTGTTTCCTTTCAGTGCTGAAGCAGTTAGAAACCTTCTCACGGTAAGTGCAACTCCATTGGGAATGAGTTAACTGCAACTGCTAAAATTAGAGCGTGATCTTTAGCTGTTACCAGCAGACATTGCTTCCTTTTTGCTGATAAAACGATTTGAGAGGCATCCCTGTGGCAGCATTATATAGGCAATTTTCATATTCTTCACATCACGTTCTTTCTCCAAAACAAAAAGCTTCCTGTGATTTGTTGAGGTACTATGTAAGGATGGCTGTGATAATTACCTGTTATCACTCATTTTTATTTATGCATGTCTCATAGCACACACAAAAAGCTTAAAACTAAAGTTGCATGTTGAGAAAGAAGAGAATGTGATGCTCACAAACTAAATTCAGCAAAATGTTGTGTCTTGCCTTTGCCATCAGTGGTCTGATTCTCTTGCAGAAATTGGGGAAACTAATTCTGATGCTCCCGGCCCCTCGTGGGTCTGTGTATACTGCTAGCACTCATCATGTTGTAGCTGTATCAGTCAGTGTAAACCCTAAATTCAGGTGAACCAAAATTTTGTTGTAAGTGTCACCCATATTCAAAGTTGTTAATGACCTGCCATTGTTTCTTCTCCCCCCAATATAGGTTTTAATGATGAGGTCGGACTCTGTGTTTGAGTTAACACTTTTAGCATGTTTCTGAGAGAAAAGGGAAAAGTGGAGGAGTAAGTGTCTTGTGCCTTGGGCCTGTGTTACTGAGGATAGGTGCAGGTCTAGATCAGGATTGCAGTGTTAATTACTCTGTTCCTTCTTCCTCTTCACATATGCAATTTTGTGCCACAGAAATGCCCATAGACATGTTTATTCTTTTTATTTTTTAATCATCCTCAACTGTGCACAAAAAGTTGTTCACCTAAAAAATATTTGTAATGTACGTTCAGGGATGGCCTCTGCTTTTCATAGAGATGAGGCAACTTGATTCAAATTAGGATCCCAGTCATGAACTTCATTGTCGTTGGATCCAGGGTATAGTGTATTTTCATTTCCTACCTGCATGGAACTGTGGCTGTGAGACCCCCCATCCTGTATCCTGTAGCGCTTGGAGACACACCCTTGGAGAATCAGCTGCAAGTTGACGCAGCTCTGCACCAGCTGCTACCCGCTAATCAAAAACAAAATAATCAGCCTCTAAGAATTTACTTTTCTGGTTCCTTTACTTCTGCTGTATTCTATCACTGTCATACATCTTGAAAAGCAGGGATTATAGAATTAGAATATAGCCTATAGGATTATATCTAATCCTTATTGATAGGATTGCAAATATCTCATTGATTGGCTGCATCTGAGTACAGGTGAGCTTACCGTCATTTCCAGTCACTGTGATGTGACTGCAGGTGGGGAATCTGCCAAGGAACTGTCCTTGCTCCAAGTACTGGTCCTACTTGAGTAACTGCTGTTCAAAGTTGTTATCCTTTGTTACTTTCATCAGAGTAAAAATCCCTAGTCTAATTTTTTCAGTGAACTGCTATTTTGACCTTATTTAGTGAGGACTATTCATGACTCATTTATCGTTCAACCTTATAAATCATAATTCTCCCTCTAGCTCTAGCTGAGGTGCTGTGACACAGAATCACAAACAGCGATATAGAAACTAGATCAGAATCGCTCACCCTTTGTTTCTTATCGAGCAGTGTTTGTGAACCTACAGATACTTGCACTATGCATCTACATGTCCTTTTCCTCTGGTTCCTTTTATACCAACTACATCAAAGTAACATTACTATAATTATGCTAAAGTTTATTTGTTTTTAAAAACAGGATCATTCCATGCAACTAAAATCAACCTCACTTGAAGAATATGAAGTTTTTTATTTTTTATTTTTATTTTTAATATTCAAAAGGAATAATACATGGAAAACAAAACCAAAACAGCAGTGTTTCACCTGCTTTCTCATAAGGATTAGTTCACTATAAGTTATGCCATTATTTATTGCTGGTGGGTTTGAAAAGCATATGTTATTAAGAATTCTGCTTCGTCAATCATCACAACAAGTGAAACACAATAATGTTGATTTGGAGCTTTGTATTAATCTCACAGTTTAAGATGAATGTTTCAGTGACATTGGGATAAGCTACTCACCCTGTTTAAAGCTACATGGTAAGAGGAAGATGTTAGAATGCTTATCTAGGACTTGGGAAAACATGATTCAGTTCCCAGCTCCCTCACAGACTTGTCTGAGACTTTTATCTCCAAGTCTTTGGATGGCTAACTCATATCAAAATTCATAAGGTGCCTAAATACTTTGATGAAAACTGGGGGCTCATTCTCTGCATATCCTCTGTTCTCCATCTGCAAAATCAGATGCATTGTACTTCAGAGAGCTAGCTGGTCAGAAGCCTTGTGTGGAATCTCCTTTCAAAGAACACTTTTTACCTTTATGGGTAACAAAATCTCACAGAAATGCCATCTGCAGGAGTCTGACTGAAACTGGGTGATTTATTAGTTTCAGAGGTATCTCCACTGATTAGCAGGTGAAAATGAATTAGTCCACAGCCTCAGTGATGACAGCAGGGAGACAGGGGCTATGAGCAGATGGTTGTAAATGACCTAGTTACTGCTGCCTGAAAAGTCACACAGTTGGATCTTGTAAACTGATCTTCTGGGATTCTACCCTGTTGTGAGCAGAAATTCACATATGCAGCCTCTCTATGGTGGCTTAGATACCAAAGTATATTTTGCAATTTCATCTGAGATAGGAGCTTGAATGTGGTTAATTCACATGACTCAGTGACACATTTACAGGTGTTATTTAACCACTAGCACTTCTCTCTGCTCTCTTTGACAAAAGTAATTTCACATTCAGACAGAAGCTACAGAAGTAGCCAGAGTGTTTTATATTTGAGAGGGGAAATATAATTTCCAAAGTGAAACTTTTTGCAAAATTTTATTTCTGTAGGAAACTTTTTTTTTTTTTTTTTTAAAGGAACTGAACTGAAATACAAGGATAATAAGTGTATTAAGGATTGTCTTAAACACAGCTGTTGGTGGAGAAACTGCTGTAAAATTACTTAACTTTTCCAGAAACCTCCTTCACTTTGTTAGACCTTCCAGGCCCTGTTCAGCAAAGCCCTTAAATGTGTGCCTGGCTCCCACTGAGTGCAACCAGGCAGCTCAAGTATGTCAGATAGTAACATACCTTATAAGTCAGATGTTAAATTGGGCTGTCATGCAGTTCTTTTAACCTGTTTTCTTACAGTTCTTGACAAACTTTGAGTTCCCTGCAGTATGGTTGGTCATTTCTAAAGATTTCCCTTCAGACGCTGTCTTTTGTGTTTGTGCAAAGGATTTGATGTAGCTGAACACAATCCTCTTTACAGGATGTTTTAACTTAAGGTCTTAGGGCTTATTTTTTGTTAGCTCTCTGCTCAGCTTTTTCTTAAATCCACATCCCCAGTGGGAATATGTCACCTTATAATACCTGGTCTTCTATTGTGGGAGTTAATATCAATTTGTTTTGAACAAGAAAAAAAAATTCTATAAAGAAACATCCCTGGATGTGAAGCCAGTTTCCCTTATAAAGGGACATTAATAAAGCCTTGGTAAACATGTAAAACAATGACGAAAATGCCAACTTGTTAGATCAGGATAGTCTTCTGCATATTTAAATATCAAAAGATAAAGAAAAGATTAATTATGCAGATGTTACCTATAGCAATGATAGAATAACACTAGAGTTCAGAATTAAAATTAGCTTTCTCTCACTATTCCTATTCCTAAACCACAGTTTATTGCATTAGATCTCAGCCATTGATGACTGTAATCCTCAAACTGCAAATTATCAATTTTCAAAGACTTTTTTCTGATTTCTGTGCAGTAGTAGCAATAGTATTTAGTAGAAGCTGGATACAAGGTTAAGGATTGTTTTATTTGAAGGCAGAGCTATACACAACAACAATGTGCATTTAGATACAGAAATTAGATTTGATGAACACACTGTTGTTACAGGTAAATACCAAAGATGATTGTAAAACTCTACTGTGGTGAATATTTTGGAAATATGTCAGTGAACCCCACAGTCTTAAAATTCCCACAGAACAGACCACTACCTTTCATTTACAAGTTGCTCTGTATTGGTTTCTTAGTTTAAAATTACAGATCGGGGAGTTACATCTGAGCTATATAAATATATGAGTCTATATTTTCGTGCATGCATTTAATCGTGTATTGTTGTTTTTCTCTGATAGGTTTTTAACACATTAAGATCTTTTAAATGAATGACCCTACAGCATTAATGTAAATAAGGCTGGGGGTGGAAGACAGTTGGTCTCTTTTTGTGAAAAGCTTTCTTAAGTAACTGCATGGGGATTATCAATGTAGAATACTGAAGAGAACATAATGATAGTGGCTGTGAATGCCAATCGCTTTTTGTCAAACATTTAAGGAGGCTTGGATGGCTGGTTTCATTACCTGTGCTATGGATAAGGGTTAAAATATTTACCTGCCCAAACACATTAGAAGTGTTGTGCAAGTGGTAAAAGCTCAGATCTGTGCATCACAATTCCTGTTGCCTCTGTTACGTGACGTGAGACACCAGACAAAGCATTTAACCTCTGAATAGCTCTGTCTTTTTGTCTGTAAACTTGAATAATATGAACGAATGCCTACTCTCAAGGATGCTATGCAGTTTTTAATTAACCAGACCAGCAAGCACAGTGAGATATTGACAGGAAAAATGCTGGCCATGACTGAAGAGCAGGATGAAATTTTCTTACGCTAGTCAGAAAATGAACTAGAGTGGACCCCTGATAATATGAATGTTAAATAAAAATTCTGATCTGAAATGAAGATTACCTTAGAAATTAGCATGTCAAATAATTTTGTGGCAAATCTTTCCTGTATTGGTGCCACAGTACAGATTTATAATCTAAATGTAGAGTAAATACTGATCACACAAGAGATTGTTGCTGTGGAGCAGGGCCCTAGGGGGGCACTTTTGTGAAGGAAATTTTTCTCTCCAACTCTTTCTGGTAAGAATGATTAATTTTGATTTTCAGCCCTTGCTTAATAGCAAATAGCCAGAGTGCCAAATATACTCTATCAGTATATATATTATTCCAGGAAAAGTATATGCGTCATTGATAACGTATTGATAAAATATTGTCATTTTTTATCAGCCTCAAATAATATTATAAGATATAATTTTGTAAACATAGTATTCAGGCCAAAAGCCTTAGTTGAAGTAATCAAACAAGGTAAGAAAAGAAACAAAAAGGCTAAGAAAAAGCCATTTAAAAAGTTTTGTATTGAAACAGTCTTAATACTAAAGTGTTTATGATGGGGTGTTTAAAGTGTATCAAAACTGGAAAAGACAACAAAAATATAAGATCTTTTTTTCTTATGAAGCTTATCATAGTGAAGTATTTTTCATATTCTTCAATTTCTATCTTCAGCATGTTTATTTTTTCCTAAAGCAAACTATTAAACTGTGAGCTTCCTCACAATTCCTTTGGGAATGACCTGCTGGACCCTGTGTCACCAAGGCATTTGGCCAGCACATACCTAATTTAAGGGACACACCATCCAAGAAGTCAAATCTAATCACATGATTGAAAACAGCCAAAAAGTCTTTCTGAATCTATATCAAGATGCTGAGATAGTCAGGTAAGGATTTATGCATATTTAGTAGAAGATATTTTTGAAAATGTTCAAAGCGGTATCTAATGTTGCTAGGGAAATGGCACTTAACGTTTGTAGCCCAAGGCCAGAAATCAGAAGTTGTATGTTCCAAACTGTTCTTAAAGATAAAAAAAAATGGCTTCTGGAAAACTGAAATTGTGATTTACTGTGCAAGATGTTTGGGAAGTAGTTGAAAGCAACTTTGCCTTTACTCATGGCCAGCTCTGATGAATCTTCTCTACTTTTTTGTATAAGAAAAAAATGTATGCTGCCATGTGAGTAATGTTTTAATCTAATAGCAGGTGATGTTTAATAAATATACAAAGTAACTATACATCTTAAAATACCAGATGGTGATGAAAATTTGTACTGGTAAAGTATAAAATTCTTTAGTTTTGGGATGATGTCCCTCTGACATCCTGCCTTGTATATTAAAGGAAACATAAAGGAGTTGCTTTGAGATCTTTTGTCTTTTGTGCCTGCAAAAAGCTTTCTGTCTCCTTGGATCCCCAGGGTGCCTATATATTGATAAATTTGCAGTGATCTTGTGTGTACTTTCATGGGGAGGAGAGGTTAAACAACTCTTTCTTTAATAGAGCAGGATTCATGACTTAAACCATCTGAAGTTGATGCTACCTAAGGATATGCTAATTAATTTCAGATAAAGTTCAAAGCAGCTGTCCCATAGCTCAGGTTACACGTCTGTTGAAGCCTGAGCCATTGTTTTGTTTTAAAGTGTATGAATAATTTACTTTTTATCCATTCCATTGAGCTACCTTTGCTAGGTCTTATCAGTTCTTATCCCCTCTACCAAGCTGCATGCTGTTGAATGCTATGAATACTAGGTAGGCCTTTCTCCCTTCAAGGGAAAAATTCTCTGAGGAACATATGGCTCCATGAATGCTTTTCTGACAGGTGCTGCTGTTTGGTGTGCAATGGGAGATGGCACTGCAAAACTCCTCCCAAGAACCAGGGCAAGTCCATCCATTAATTAATCCAGCTGGTTAATCCATGTTGAGACCTGTGATGTCTATTATTCCTACCAACTATGTTGATTTTTTTTTTTTTTTAATTGTGCCTACCAGAAACCACAGGGGGGTGGGAAGGAGTTTGATGGAGTTGGTGCTGCCAGCTTTGGCAAAAAGTGATCAAGTCCATGTTGCACTGAAACCGATGTGCAATCATTTTTGTCCTAGCTGTCTGTAATAGGTAAATTTAGTCTCTTGGTCGTAAATAACAAGCTCACAGATGAACTGTGAGAATAAGTCCACTGCTGATTGTTAAGATTTAGTCATCATGTGATGACTGATGTATGACAGCATCTATTTATAATGCTTCTTAGGGGTTAAAAGATAAGTTTTTCTAATTTCCAGCTTTCATCTGAAAAAAAAAAAAAAAGTAATGCTGAAAATAATACTGTGCATTTCTTTAATTTATTTTCTCTGAGAAGCCTTACTCATTTTACAGTATTAATGAAATATGCCGTTTTCAGATAAAATGAAAGCATGGAAGAACCTGATGGATGAGATGATTTTTCCAAAAGCCATCCCAGTTGTTTGCAGTAAAACCAATATTAATAATTTCAGTAATAGGTAAGGTCCCTGTTGTTCTAGGCACTCTATAAATGCACACAAAGTGAAGGTTTCTGCTTCAAAGGAAATTTATCTGAGTAAATTTTAAACCAGTGGCAAGAAAGAGACAGGTGGTTTATGCCATGCCACAGTTCAGGCATGACATGATCATGGGAGTCTGTGCTTTAAACAAATGACCTGGGTTTTTCCTCTCAGTAAAGAAAATGCTCTAGAACATTTACTGCTTTATATATTCATAGCAGCTATAAGGTGTTGGTCTGAAACACAAAATGCCAGAGAAGCCTTCAATGTAGCATGGTGTTTGAAAATACCACATTAAGCTGCTCAGGAAGATCTGACACCATGATGTTGAACTGGTGTGTCTGTAAATTATTGTTCACAGAGGACAGTTTTCCTCTAAATATTCATGCTGAATTGGAAGATAACCACCAGCAAAGGAAAATGTTTCCTTGCTAGGAGGAGAAAAATAAGGCAAGCTCTTAAAATATTGAAATAATGTTGGAGTGTCTACAGCAGCACCTCTTTAATCTTATAAAGATCATACCACTCTCTGCCATCTCTTATTAGTTTTATAATGTAACTAAGTGGCTCGTTGCAAATGCTCTCCGGTAGCCTTATACTTATTAAAACACTTCTAATTTGTTTTGTAAATGAACATTTCACAAGCATATCAGTGTCAACCCACTTGTGCCTTCAAAGTACATTCTTCCTAATTTCTGTAATTGTAAGGTTAGATCAGAACTTTAATGGAATATAGGTAAGCTTTACCGTAAAGTGCTGAGAGGAAAGAAGTCTAAGGCAGCAAGCCAAATAGGTAAATGCAGCATTCACACTCCTCCTCATTTTCACCCAGGTAGAAATGAAGGAAGTAATGTCAGTTATTCATTCTACAGTCTGTCAGGTTTCAAAGGATCTGTGCCTACAGGTTCATCCCAGTTAAATTCCCTTTTAGCAGACTCGGCATTGCTCATGTTTTTGCCTTTCACTTTATTTAAAAGCCTGTTGAAATTAATGGAAAGACTATAAGACTCCTAAGATGGTACCCCCTCTTGTAATTTAATCCACTGAGTAATTATAGTGTACCTCTGGATAAAACAAGCCCTCAGAAAAATTGCAACAAATCATGATTACTTCGAAAATAATTGTGCTTTGCTAACTGGCCTTGAGCTTGCGCTCAAAACTTACATTGCACAGTTTACTTTGCCCTGGAGTCACAGCAGCAACTTCAGAAATCTTTGTCTAGAAGAGCTTTGCTGTTACCTGAATTACAGGGTTTGTCAGGGTTTGTTGTTGTTTATTTCGGATTTGTTTGTTGTTTTTAAGTTTTTCATTTGTTGGTTACACCAATTGCAACTTTTGCATAAAACTTGTACCAAAATGCAAAATCCTGCCTTGCTGTACTCAGTGTCTAAAACTCCACCTGCTTCTAGGGTGGCATCTTTAAGTTCCTGTTTACCATTGCCAAGTCAGACTGAATACTTCACCCCAATCTAGAGATTAGGGAGGAGTTCAGCTTTCATACTGTTCAGTGAATCCATTCTCCTATGCCTGCTCCAAACCTGTTCATAATTTTTGTGCTGCCAGCAATAACTAGGTGATAGTTCATTTCCATGGCACTAGATCTTTGAATATAAAAATGTTGCTCTAATGACATAAGAAAGACTCAAAAATATCAAATTAATTTAGGTAGAGAAGGAATCATAATGCAGTGGATTTCAGCCTAAAACTCTGTAGCTGGGTTTGTAATAGGTCTTTAATATATTTCTAGTGGAAACAGAGCATCAAAAGCATTTCTGGACCTTAGTATTTATTATATACTACATATATAATAATAATAATATATATACCCTTTATTTATATATAAGGGTTATGGACAAGTTTCCCTTCGTAAGAAAATGTTTCTTTCCATTCACTTCAAAAATAAGGCTTGTCATCAGCTAAAGTTTCAGCAGGCCTTTGCATGCAATTCTCTCTCAGTAAAATCTTCTGCCATAACTTGAATTTATTTTGTATTCCTTCTTAAATAATGTTGGTGTAGCCAAATAGAACAAAGTTGCTCCAGTCACCACAACTCAATGCAATGTTGAGGAGGCAATACTGATACACAGCAGTTTATACATAGAGAAGCAGTAACAGACAGATATGCCTGATATTAATAGAGCTACAGCAAGTAATGCCTTTAACTCAGATTAGAAAAGGTTTGAAAAGCACATTCTTGACTAACATTGACTGAAGGTCACTATATTTTATTCAAGTTTTAAAAATGCTTCTATTTTAATGCATGGCATTTAAGCAAAGAACTTTGAGTCAGCTTTTACAAATCAGAAGTTTTGTTAGCAGCTATTCTATTGCTGAGAAATCTGGACATCACAACAGGTTATACAGGATTGTGTTTAACTTCAGCAGATGGTTAGTTGCATAGAATTCACTGAAATCCTAAGAAAGGCTTAGTTCTTTGAGTTTTTTCTTTTTATTTTTTTTTTTCTGGTTACATGTTAAGAATGGCATAAGTGTCCTATTCAGCCTAACTATTCTTTCTACCCAGTATGTTACAGTCTTTGCATAAAACTTCCAAAGAGAAAATTCATCTTAATAGTATGTAGTACTTATGTACATTTCCATATTTCTCTGAATAGCTGCTAGAAGTCTTATTTACCTTTTATCTGCAGTTACCGTCATGCAGACATAAAGACTTTGCTGTCTCCCCACATTGGCAGCAATGCATCACATTTGACATAAAAATGAGCATAGTGAGCTTTATATACCGATCACCTATTTGAAGGTTTGATTCATTTTCCAACCTTTGGTCTCAGGACGACTAGAAATACAAGGCAAAGGCTTTAAAATATTTTTTAATTAGAATTTCAAATGAAGTCTTTAATGCATCATGCTTCAAGCACTCGTACAAGTATCAAAAGAAAAAGCAGGGGAAAATAGCAATTACTCTTTCCTAACAACTGCAAAGGATGTTATCATCACTACAGATATTAAAGCCATTTACTTGCCACCACCAAATAAAAGCTTTATGTAATTAAAACATATGGTTGGTGTTAACTAAAAAAGGGACAGGAAATTGAACATTAAAGGTGACTCTGCCCTTAATCTGTTGTATTGCTTAGGGAGGGAGGAGAACGTGTTGAAGTGTTTTGAGAGAGAGAGGGACCAACAACGTTATCTTTGAATTTCCTGCCTTTCATCAGTTACTATTACAACCCGCATGCTCAAATGTATTTTTTTTGTTTTGTTTTGTTTTTAAAAAAAAAGCTGAAGGGTTGTAAAGCCTTATCAGTGGCTATGGAAAAGTTTAGCTGTTTTTAGATGCTAAAGTCTTCAGCGTAGTCAGTTTCCTCCACCCTGTATATTTTTACAGTAAAAAGAACCAGGTTTGCATTTAGCAAAACAATTGTTCAAATAGCATGTTTAATGAAGTCAGTGGAAATTTCCATCTTTCCCATTTTATTTCTGAAAGGCTATATCCCAGAAAGCTAATTTTTGGAATCCTGTTTAATCACAATCCTGTTTAAATAGAAGTGCTGGATTTTCCTTTCAGAGCCTTCTGACTGGATTAGGCCTTCTGACAGCCTAGATAGAGCTACTTTCATTAATACCAAGTGAAGAGCTCACTAACTGTTTTTGCAGTTTGCTTGGTGCAGTGATGATGACCTCCCTCTTTTAAATTCTGCTATTCTTCATGCTACTTTGGAACCAGTATTTATTAACTGCATCTTTTGACTTTACTGTCCATATTTAATAGTCATAAATCCTAATCACAAATACTTTAGTGTTCTTACATTTAGTGTGAGCTGCCAATTACTTTCAGTACTAGGAACTACTTGATGGTTTATGAAGTTGCCATATTAAAAATTCAGATGGGTGAACTATTATCTAACATTTCTATAAACTGCGGGCTTCTCAAATGACTAATGATCACATTAGTTCTTTAAATAAGTACAAACTTCTGCAAACAAATATAGAATCATAGAATAGAACACTTAGGTTGGAAAAGACCTCTAAGATCATAAATCCAACCTAGCGCTGCCATGTCTACCATTAAACCATGTCCCTAAGCACGTCCACACATCTTTTGAATACCCCAAGGGATGGTGACTCAACTAATTCCCTGGGCAGTGTGTTCCAATGCCTCACAACCCTTTCAATGAAGATTTTTTTTTTTTTTTTGTAATATTTAACCGAAACCTTCCTTGGTGCAAATTGAGGCCATTTCCTCTTGTCCTATTAGTTGTTGATTTGGAGAAGAGACCTATCCCAATCCTGCTACAGCCTCCTTTCAGGTAGTTGTTGAGAACGATAGTCTCCCCTGAGTCTCCTCTTCTCCAGACTAAACAACCCCAGTTCCCTCAGCTGTTCCTCAGAGGACTTGTGTTCCAGGCCCTTCACCAGCTTTGTAGCGCTTCGTAGCCCTTCTCTGGACACACTCCAGGGCCTTGATATCCTTCTTGTACTGAGGAACCCAAAACTGAACACAGTACTCAAGGTGTGGCCTCAACAGAGCCAAGTACTGGGGGACAATCACTTCTCTAGTCCAGCTGGCCACACTATTTCTGATACAAGTCAGGATGTTTTTGGCCTTCTTGCCCACCTGAGCACGCTGCCGGCTCATACTTAGCTGGCTATCCACCAATACCCCCAGGATCCTTTCCACTGGGTATCTTTCCAGACACTTTTCCCTCAGCCTGTAGCTCTGCATGGGGTTGTTGTGGCCTATGTACTAGGCCCAGCATTTGGCCTTGTTGGCCATGGCCTGGGGGTCCAGCCAATCCAGATCCCTCTCAAGCAGATAAACACTCGTGCTTAACTTGGTGTTTGCAAAATTTGCTGAGGGTGCACTTGATCCTCTCGTCCAGATCGTTGATAAAGATATTGAAGAGAACTGGCCCCAAGCACCGAGCCCTGAAGTACACCACTTGTGACTGACATCCAACTGGATTTAACTGCATTCATCACAACTCAGAGAACCAATATACAGTGATAATGAGAGTTCTCACAACTATTTATAGAATAGTTCCTCTCCCTCTTCATCCTGGCTGGGTGGTTTATAAGAGACTCCCATCATGACATCTGCCTTGTTGGCTTTCCCCTTGATTCTTACAGATAAACTCTCAACCCTGTCATCACTATTGTTCAGCTCTAGGAAATCTGAACACTCCTTAACATACAAGGCTATGTCCCCACCTCTCCTTCCTAGCCTATCCCTTCTGAAGTGTTTATAGCCAACCATTGCAGCACTAAAGTCATCTGAGTCATCCACCATGTTTCTGTGATGGCAACTACGGCACAGCTTTTCTGCTGAACAGTGGCAGCTAGCTGCTGTTTGTTCCCCGTTCTGTGTGCCAAGGTGTAGATGTACTTCAGCTAGTCTAGCGACCTCATCACCTTTCCAGAGGGAGAAGACCTAATTCCTATGTAACCATTCTTAGGCACTTCCATGATAAATATATCAAAAAGGATCCAGTTCCTTAAGCTTTTTCTGGAATGATCCCTATTATACTCATTGAGGGTAACAGGTCTTGTCTATTAACATAAATTTACAAAACCTAGCTGCCTCCTCATTTTAGAAATGCATATTTCTACCAGTCTCAGGTTAAATTTTTATGATTTTGCTATTCTGGATGCAATTTCTTATCAATATATTGAATATCTTCTTAGGCCTAAATAAAGATGACCATGTTAAAGTAAGTACTCAAACAGTAAATTTGCGTCTCTCTGGACTGCATGAATAGCCTACGCTTTCCTTTCTGGGGATTCATTTTCTTTTCTTTTCTTGTACTTATTACTGAATGATGCTAAATCCCAGTTTGTTACTGTAGGCCATAAGATGCTACTGCTTTTTCAGGCAGCCAAGGCAAATACTTTCCCGTTCCTTTCAAATACATAAAACAAAATAGGTGTATTTTTCAGGTTCCTTTTAACCTCCAAGATCATAGTGTATTATCCTGATTTGGGGCTTTTTGTTTTGTCCTTGATTATGGTCTCTTCTGTGGCTCATTTACTTGATTGGAAGTTTAGATTTCCAAGGAATACTCAACCAGCAATCAAATATGTGTTGAAAACTTAACATGCAAAGAGCCTGTTTAGTAGTCAATAAGAGTATGTTTTAAGCTGCCCCTGTATTTTCAATGTTAGGTGCCACCATTTTCCATATTCAGAGTTAGTAGCCTGTTCAGATAAAAGGAACTAAGCACTTATTTTGTTACTGTGTCAAAGCCTTGATGCACCTTGATCACTGTGTAGTTTGCAATCAGGTCAGATTTTCAACTTGGAAAGTTTGAATTAGAAAGCCTGGTCTCTCTAAAGTTAGAGGACATCATTCACTTTAATTACATAAGCTCAAAATCTCTGTGATTTATAAACGATGTAAATGAAAGCTGGGATAATAGACTTGAGTGAATTCAGAAAATAAGCATTTTTCCACCAACATCTAATATTCTGGACTTTGCCAATGAAGATGGTTCTTGACATACTCTGTGTGTGTCATTTCTGTGATTTCTGCTACTTTACTCTGGATATAGTCAGCATTATGATTTTGATTTATAAGAATACAGAGGCAACAGAGCAGTTGGAACCTAACAAAGCTTTTTGTGTCAGAATTAATTATCCTTGCATGAGATTATAATACAAACAACATGACCACCTGTAGTTAATATGTTTGACTAAAATTAAAGTGAATTTATTGCACCCGAAAGGCACAAGTTCACAAAGCACCAAGACTGGTGATCCATTACTTACAGAATTGATGCAGTGAAAATGACACTGAAAATTGTTCCCAGCTTTTGTAGAAGTAACATATTCACTTGGGTGCTAATGTGGATCTTTCTTCTGTGATCCTTCATTCCTATATTAAAATCACACATAAGGACTCCCTGTTTGAGCATTCTGGCCTAAGATTTCATATAATGTTATTATCCAAATATTGCCTAACACCAATTCACTTTTCACTGAGCAATTATCAGTTACTAGTTGGAGGCAACTGTGAATCATCAGTTGATGGCCAGGGCTCACCCTTGTTGACTGCAAGTCTCTTTTCCATGAACTAGCCTTCCTGTTCTGGTAAGAGTATTTGTTTGTTTGTTATTGGCTCTTGAGCAGTCTGTTAAAGACTGAGATTTACCTCTCTTGTCTCTCTCTTCTTTCCCTCCTTTCCCTTCTTCCCTCCATACAGAAAAATCCGTAAGAAGTTTACCAGATTGCAGCTGAAAAGAGCTTCCAGAACACCTTGTTCTCCAATCATTGCAAAGACAAAGTCTCTCATGAACAATAGGCAGGCACGAACAGAGCCAAGAACCATCATGCACTGAAGATATAACAGCATCAGCACCATAATCATGTCAAAATCTTAATTATGAATGCAGATACAACAGGACCTTCCACATCTTCAGGACAGACACACTGTATGGACATGTTGTGGTTGGGTTCTGTGTTCTGGGCAGGATCCAACAGCAGCTCTTCTTTTCCCTTGCCTCTGCAAGGGCTACTTCTGATTCGCTGTGCAAGCCTATCAATGATCGTCCTGCTATATTCCCCTCATTTCCCATTATCAGAGTTGGCTGGTCAGGGAGGGACTGTTCACACTGACCGCACAGAAGGAGAATGGATGCAGAGTACACCCACCACGTTTGTCTATGCCTTCTGGTGGTGTGATATGAAAATAGGCAGCTTTCAAAACTATTGCAGTGTCTTTGAAGCAGGATTTAGTCTTCAGGGGCTGCATTTTCAAAATGAGCTGTAGACTGGGTATTTGAATTTTACAGTGTTGTCTAGAGTCCGTTTGGATTTAATTTTCTGATCTGCTGAGTGTCCAGAGGCTGAAATGTGGACAAGGAGTTGTTCAGCAGTTCTGAAACTTAGATCAAATTAGGCAGTGCCCAGAATTAGTGTCAAATTTTCAAAATGTTGGCCATATTAACTTTGGTTAAAATCCTGAGAAGTATTATGTGTGGCAGTGAACATCCAGCTGGACAAGTTGCATGTGTAAGAACTGGTCTGATTTTCTATATATTTGCAAACATCCACATATTTCTTTGGGTATATTTGGCATTTCTTGAAATCTATTCCGAATAGTCAAAACCAGCAGAATGCAATTCCCAGGAAAACATGAGGAAATAAAGTATTTCCTATTAACAAAGCCTCTCCACAAAACAATTACTACATTTTTATACATCAGGTTAAGAAAGTTGTCTTGCAGAATGCTTTGAAATTCATACTTGTAAGGCTACAGGTAGACACTTACCATGGACAGATGATGTGCCTTTTGTAACTAATTGTAGGAAGCTGTCAGTCCCCCTGAAAGTGGGAATGGCAACAGAGGCAGGTCTTTTTTCTACTCAGGTACTTACAGGTGAACAATCTCTGCCCTACTTTGAAATCAAGAGGCAACCAGTGTGTAGCACTGCTGTGTAAACCTAGCTGAGATATGTTGATTATCTGAGGCAAGTTATGTCCTTCCATAGATTTGGTTTCCATATGGTATTTCAGAGGTAGTCAGACGCTGAACACATCACAATAAGCTGAGATGAGCTTCAGGACTTTTTTTCCTAGTTCTTTACTAGGTAGCTCTAACAGTATAGTACAGATGTCAGGTTTTCGTCTGTTTGTGGATGTGTGCCCAGCTCTGTGGTTAGAATGACAAACGTGTAAATGGTGTCTCATACCTCTGGGTGTTTCAACCCCCTCCCCCAGTTACTTGTCCCCCATACAATTTTCAGTTTCAGCCTGAAAGAGCATCTGCGATACCACCCTATAACTAGCTATGCTGTCCATGTCAGATTGTTAACTCTTGAAATGGTCATCCAGATGCTATCTCAAAAAAGAAAGCACATCGACCTCCTGAAAGGACTTGCTGATGATTTCCCAGAGTGATGGATCCAGGTCTTGTCCACTGTCCTCCACCAGCAAGAAAAGGTGAATATGAAGGAGAAATTGTGACATGAAGTGCTTTTAGTACCCTGAGCAATCTAGTGAATGTCACTGATTGGGAATCGATTGGAGAAGACCTGGGATTCATCTGCTTACAGTTCTTGCCAGTAGCCACTGAAGTGTGCTGCCCTAGGAATCTCTTCTATCCACATGATCTGCTTTCTCCTCACAACAGGAGGGCTTTTCATCAGATACTGAGCGGAGACAACCTATTCTTATTAGTAAGAATTGCCTTTATTAACTACGACATATGGAAACACCTTCTGTGTAATAGCTTCCTCACCCATTAAAATAAAGAAAACATGATTATTCAGCAATCTGTTTGACTGGAAGTATGAAAAACATGAACAGAAAGAGCTTTCTCTCCCTCAGGCACCACTGAAATCACACACAGCAGACTCATTTTCAAAGTGTCATTTGCTGTAAGGTGATGGATTTTTTCCCCTGCCTTATTAAGCTTGTACTCAAATTTTTTCTTTTAGTCAGTGTGCTACAATGTCTAGCTAGTATTTTGTAAAATCTGTGCGTTTCTGCTTTTGACAAAAATATTAGCATTTGTAATAGTGTGTTGTGAAGTCATTTTTTTTCTTCATTTCCTCTGAGGAGCAAGAGATTCCTAACGCGACTCCCTGTTACGCAGCCTGGTAACAGCTATCTTTTGCATCAAGCATCCAAGGTAAGGAAGAATCTTCCTTTGCAGCTTCAAGCTGAGGCACTTCATCTGGATACTGTGGCAGTTATGCTGTGCCCCTGCCTGGCAGAGCCATTTCACAGGTTGCAATAGCCAACCCTTGGGGTGGGTGAGGCAGTGAGAAGACTGTTTACTGAAATAACTTCGGTTCCATCTTTAAACTGCTTTGCATGCAGCTGCATAGAGACCTTCCTTCCCCTAAAATGCAGGCAGTGCGCAGAGAAACTGCACACTGTGTATCGCACCTTCGTCTTTACCAGCTCTCTCTCAGTCATACCTTTCCTGTAAGATGTTCTCCAGGATGGAAACAGGATTTACCTGTGAATTTCAACAGAAAGCATCGATGGACAATTAGATGACGATGTGTTCCTGCTGGGTTTGGGCATAAAAACTTTTGTAGAAATTGTGACAGTTCTTTCCACAGTGTCTTGCAATTCCATGCTCTCTGTTGTTGAAGATTTCGTTCTACTGACCTTGAGCAAAGATGACACATTCCTGTGTAAGTTATAACAGTATATCCACAGCAAATCAAAGCTCAGTACTGTTTTTATCAAGCTTCTCAAGCTAGTTATTTTAGACCTAGCAAACATATCTCAGTCATCAACAGTGACAGTGAGTATAAACATAAACCTCAGAAGCAAGGACAAGACATTTGCTTCTTACCATGGATGTGAGCAAGAGAATCTAGGCAGCTTCAGCACTGCATTTGCAATATGATTTATTTTCTTGTTTGCTAAATAAGAAAGCTATCTGAAAATCTGCCTCTGCTCTTACAGATATGGAGTTAGAAAACCATGCAAAATGCATTTTCTTTTTGTATTCAGAGGTCTCATAAAGAGTAAGAAGATTTTGTTGAAATTTAAAATGTCCTTGTTGCTGATTTCAAGTATATAGCTATTCTGTACTCTTGAAATATTTTTGTATATTTTTTCAGATTATTTTTAAAGGCCATTACTTAGCGATGGAAGTTTTGGTTGTGTAGGACGGAAAAAAATGAGCTCTTGAAATACTTGAAATGTATTGGTGACATTAAAACTACATCTTTTAAACCATTGCTTTGATCAAAAGCAAATATAGCTATAGTTTCTACAGTCCAAAACTTGCAGCACGGTATGAAAAAGTGGGGATTAAAAATGAAATGAAGAATAAATGAGTAGAAAAAAAAAAAAAAAGAATCTGCACTTACAGAATGTGCACTTTTTATTAATCTGAAGCAAGATTTTTTATAATTATCATTTTAACCTAGGTACTTTCCTAATTATAAAGTTTTAAATAAAATGGAATGGCTGCACAGTAGTTTTTGATTTAGTCACAGCATAACATCCTACAGCCTCATGCAGAGAACAATTGTACTCCTTCAGAAATATTACATTGCTAAGTACGATATAGTGGACACAGTGTATATGTATACTGCTATGGTAATGGCAGCATTAGAATCCTCTGGAAATGTCAGCAAAATTATATTCATTTTTAATTTTTTCTTGAAAGTCTTTTATATAAACCCGTGTCTTCATAAAGCAGAGTGGGTGTCAAGAGATCTGAGTTTATATAACTGCACAGTGGAATTTTTTGGAGTAAGTCAGGACTTTTTTATTCAAATGTTGCATGTTGAGGGAGGAAACCTAATTTTGGAATACATGGGGTTTGGATAAGAGTTTTGAGATTGTACTATAGAGTGATCAACAAATTTGCAGAATATGCTCCTGTTGCTCATAAAGATTTAACAGTTGGTATTGAAATACAGTATTGAAGATTAAATAAAAAAGAGAAGCATGTAATTTTTAAAAAATCTATTGTTTAGACTGCAAGTGAATTTCTTAAGGGAATGGTAGAACTGGGAGGCTCAGTGCTGAGTGTTTGAGGATGTGGAGCACCTTAGAATGAAACATAGTACTATCTGATTTGCATTAAAGTGTCTTTGTGTACAAGCTTTGTGACTCTTGGCCCTTTTTGCAGGAAACCAAATTTCTACGTTGGCACTATTTTCTAGTAGGCTATTCAGTAATCAAAAATCTGACATTTGATGAACAGTTAAACTGCACTAGTTAAAGAAACAAGTACTTGAACTGGAGATTATGAGGGAAGATTCAGAAGACAGAGACACAGATGTGGTATTGGTCATTGCATTGGAATTAGAAAAATTCCTAGGATTGAACTGAAGACTAAGTGAAAGGACTACATAAAATTCTAAAACACAGTGCGTTGGCACATCTGAATCTTGCAGGTCTGTGTTAGTGTCAAAAATTTAGCCTCTTTTAATTTGGTAGCACCTAGAACTGGTGGCTTCTATGAGGATATGGAACGTAAAGAGAATAGTCTTCCTTAATAACATCTTGAAGTAATTTCCTCAAATAAGTTGGATGGTTTTTCTGCAGAGGAGGACATCCATCCATACGGCTTCTGAACAGAAGTAATGGCTGTTACTTCACAGGTTTGTCCAAGGTAATTCTTTCCAACTCCTAATTGTCCCATCTGTCTTGGGGAAGTTGTTATTTACATGGATCCATGCTGTTTGATCCACATGGTAAATTTTGTTTCAAGTGTCTGCCTTAGAATGGATTATCTTTTTGTCTGCTTGTCTGTTTCTCCCTAAAGAGGCCTATGTGGATTCCAAGTTGCAAAACTGTAGTCCTTCTGTGGTGTTTGGATTTACTTGGCACAATAAGTTACATATATCGGTAGCCCTTCTTCATGAGGAATGTTGGTATTGAGAAGGAGACGATCTCTGGAAGCAGTCCTTTGCTATGGGAGCTGGGAAAATTGGCATCTCTTTAACCAGACTTACAAGAAGCCACGCTCAAAAAGCAGTCCAAGATACTTAAAGGGTCCAAGATACTCATCACTTCCAAAGCAAGACTATAAAGCTTTCCCTTGTCTAGCTGAAGTATATACTTCAGTGGCCACTTCAGTCTCTTAATTCTTCTATTTACTGTAAATTTATTGATCACAAATACAAAGCGTCAGAAATGAAAGGATATCTATTTCGTGTTTTACTTTGCAGGCTCCTCTTGCACTAGCCACCAGAAAATTGAGGGTGGAGAGGGAAGAAAAAGCTGTGCTGTTGACTTGAAAACATAAACTATTGAAGACTGTATTTTACAAGGAGCTGAGTTCTGTTTTGGTCCTTGGTATATGTAGAACTTTCATAAAATGCTGTAAATGCGGAATACATTTTCTCAGGCTTAATTGACAGCATGATGCTTTTCCATGAACTCAGATGTACTATGGCTGCTTTATACAATAGAAAACTAGCAGACTACTGACTGTTACCATTTCAGCTTAATGTAAAAGCTCTACGTGGTCTTTGGGACCCTGTTATACTATGATCCCAGATATTAGCAATGTGAGGTTCTTCAAATATACATTATTTGTGTATACATTAAATGTGTGTTCCTTATAAGCTAAGTAGAGGATCTTTATGGAAATGAAAACCACTTATTATTTATATTATGGTAACACCTAGATGCCAGGCCAAAGTAATATCTCTGGCTAATAACTATTTGAGATAAACACTCAAATCAAAGTCTGTTCTGTATAGCTGGGATGTTCCTCAAGAACTAGAATTGTCACTGATAACTGTGTGATGAGGACATTTGTTTTTCAAGTGGCTTAATAGAGTCTTGTAAGGAACAAAAATCTCTTCCATGTAATAAATTTCAATCTCTACTGCTTCAGGCAAATGGGAGGAAAACGATTAGAGACAGATTTTGATGCTGATTCTCTTCTAATCAAGTTATTCATGACTGCAGAATCTCCTCCCAAAAACTAATCCTCATTGAGTCTGGAGAAGTATGATGACTCCCTAATTTGCTAGCAGGGCTGGGTGTCCCCCCTCCCCTGCCCCATCCACTTGTTAGCTATGTTATTACTTTGGAGATTTGCTCCTCCATAATGTGAATCAATAGTTTCATTAATGTGGAGGAAGCAGCTTGTATCACCTTTGGGCTAAAAGTGGCTTTCTCTCTAATATCTTCTGCTTAGGCAAATAAAAGAACATTCTGGATAGTAGCTTAAAAAAAAAAAAAAAAAAAAAAGGATTTCTTAAGCACTTCTGTGAAGCTAAGGAGTAAAGCGTGTGCAACCTTAAAATAACATGGCATAGCATAAGAGGCCACTGAACATGATTTTCTTTTGTTACATTTCTGACTGTCCACGGCTGAAGGATCATTCCTTCAAGCAGTCCTTTCTCTTCCGGTTCTCTAGACAATGCATTTGCTTTTACTGCATTCATCAACATGCTCTACTTATGCCATTTACTCTGCCTCGTAGTCGCATATTGGAAAAAGGAACTACTTATACTTCAACTTTTCGGTAAAATAATTTATTAGGGCAGATGCAATGGAAATGTAGTGAGTATAATATTGATGAATGCCTCCACATTTGTTTTCTTTTCTTCATTTGGCTGGCCACTTAAAATATGTGATTCATTTCTCAAGGTTTTAATTTTTGTGCAGTCAATAAAACACAGAGACAGAGTAGTCCATCTCCCCCCAAAGTTTCCAGAGTTGGGAGCACTGCTCTGTGCAGGGAAATGCATTGATTCAGTGGGAGAGCTGTCTCAATTTCCATTAGCATTTTAATCTCTTTTCAGACAGTGAATCTGAGCAAAGTTACACTGAATGCCTTTGATCCTTAGGATGTTTTTAATCCGTAAGGCAGCTGTGTTCCATGGTCTGGAACATGGTCTGACTGTTCTAGCTGTTTGTTGGCCCAGCCCTGGTGCTTATTTTCCCTGTTTCTAATAGCAAGCAAAGTGTTGATTGGCCTTTTCAAGGGGACTACATCCTGCCATTTGTACGTGCACAGTTAAGGCATGGTTAAGTATCTTCTTCTGTTGTCTCTGCTTCTCTCCTGCTAGATCATCAGAAGAAAGGAGAGCTTGATGCTGCTCCTCTTCCCAGCGTGCACGGGTTTGGCTCAGCTGCTGCTCAGTGTCCAGGAGAACGAAAAGTTGGATCATTGCTGACTGTCACTTTATGCAAACTGCTCTGATGCTGCTTATTCTAAAAATGCTAAGTATAGGGACAGTCTGTCCAGCTGGTGCTTCTGTCCACGTATGGTCTCTTGTTTTGCAGCTAAAGCAGACTTCTTGGCACTGCTGCAACTTGGAGTCTAATGAATGGTTCAGACTGGCTGAGCCCTCTGGAGATACTCCCATTCCACCACTGCACAACAAGAATACACACCAGCTCTTATTTAATAGCTTGTTTGGATCCAATCCCCGGTTCAGGCACCCTAATCCTGCCATGTTTTCTTCCTTGAACCCTCATCTTTATGATTTTTAACTCACTTTTCAAATGAAGTCAAAGAAGGTTATAATTCAGATGATGCTATAAGCACCTAGAAGTTTTTGCCTCCTCCTCCTTTTTCCAGTTTAAGGCCATTTGTTCTTCCATTGCTCTTTCCCTTACACCTTCCTTTACATTGTTCTTTCCTTTACTGTTACAGATTAATCAGATACACTCAGTTCTTATTCGGAATATAGTGTAGTCTTCAAAATCACAAATTTGTACCTATCACAGTTGAGGGAAATGAACCTAGAAACTGTACTGGCCAAATAGAATTCAAGTCCAGATTAGTATTTGAAATCTGCCCACCTTCTAGGGCATTTGGAGCCATTGGTTTTGTACCGTCTGTTCTAAAGACAGGGACTAGCTGCAAGCTTGGGATCTCAACCTATCTGGCTTTTTATCCCTCCCTAAGGCTTAAGTGAGTTCTGCTCTAGGCCTTGGCTCAAGTGTATCTATTGCACATGCCTTGCCAGACTCTAATTAGACCTGCTACTTGAATGCTGAGTAGCTTTCTTCTGTTTACTGCTTGTGTGCTTTAAATTTGATAGATTTCAGTAGAAGAGTATAAATGAAGTGACTGTCTAGCTCTGGATTTTCTCCATCTTCCCTTGATGCACTAATGAGAATCAATGGCAGTTGCTTATTATTTTTAAATAGCAGTTAATTTGAGAAAACCTGATTCACTAGCTCTTTTCATTTTGCTGATTTGATTTCAGCCTTCTGCCCATCTGGGCCAACCTACATACACTGTTCTAAAACCAGAGCGAAAACGTTGCTGAAGACAAAGGCACACAGCCTGACAACCCAGCAAGGTGCTGTCTGTGACAGTGAGCTCTGAACCTCTGTTCTTACGGGTAAAATTCTTCACAAAAGAAGTGGCGTTACTCTGTGTTCATGCTCTTGTGCCTGGGAGAGAGTCAAACAGAATATTCAAAAACCTCCTATTCAAGCATTTGGTTCTCTGTAGTTCAAATCGAGGAGCAGTATATGGGACTGTATAATTGCAGAGATAGATAGAGAAATTATTTGCCCAGTAGATCAGTTATCCTGTCTGCCGATGTTCTGAAAAAGCTCGCTCTCACTGTAAGAACTGTAGAAATAATCTCTGTAAAGTCGCATGACCCTTCTAGAAATGGCCTTATGGTCAAAGTCCTGCATCTGTGCAAATCCTCTCGAAGCTAACAAGGAATCCTGAAGCAGGATTGTAGGCTAAGCTTGTAAGCTCTTTAGGTTAGGGCTAATATCCCCCTATAATTATTAAAAAATGCTGTTTAAGATTTATAGCTTTGTAGTGATGCCTGTGTTACTTATTTATGAAAGAGAGATTCAGGAGCTGTTAGTGGATATAGGGTCATCTTAGCCAGGGACGCCAGATGGTGTCATCACGCTCGTTTCTGCAGTAGAGGTGTACTGTTATGTGACACAGGGAAAACAAAGGCGTATTCCTCTGGTCTGAATCAAGAGGTGGGTAAGGGGTGTTATCTCCTATTGGTCTCCCTACATGTTAATCCAGGGTGATTCCTATTCACAGCTTTTTTATTTTTTTTTTTTCACTTCATAGGAGAAAGGATAATACACTGAAAGGTACTGTATGGTTCTAAGTGACGAAACCTTTTTTTTTTTTTTTTTTTTGGTACACAAAAAGGAAAGTTGAAACGTTATTTGTAAAGGATAAAGGTGAACTTTGCTCATGATTTTATGAACTTCTTTATTGCACAGTTCTCTTTGTGCAAACAGCACTTGACACTCTCTTGCCTTTTGTTATTTCCAGCAGATTGGAGTCATTTGCTTTTTTTTTCCAGTTGAACTGTGACAAAGCAGCAGGTGTGGGCTAAAAAAAAAAAAAAAAAAATCAAGATCACTTTCAGGTTTTGTGCAAATACGTAGGGAGATTTGTGAAGTACTGTAAAATTCAATTAGATTTGCTTCCTAATTCATTTTCCCTAGACAATTGGCTTGCAATTTTGGAATAATTTGTCATAATTTTTCCAAAACTGGAGCTGGTAGCTGGACTGGGCTAGGGCTGTGGGGCTGATGTTCATTTTGCAAACACCCATGCTGACTAGAGACATTACCCTGGAACAGCTACTTGCTACTGATCCTCTGCTGGGGGTTTCTGCCCTCTCTCAGCAGAAGGAATAGTATGGACTCTGCTGTTTTCTGCTTCAAAGTCAGCCTGAAAACCAGGCTTAATTACATGGTATTTTCTGAAATGAGAGAGGATTTGTGTGAATTCACTAACAAGAAGGGAGGGAATCCACAAACAAGTAGAGAGGAGCCTCTGATGGCCATGGAAGACAAACAGCTCAGGTCCATACTGTCTTCAGCTGCACTGCTATATCTGGAATAGGGCACCTGTCCAGTGCCTAACTTACCCTCTGGGTTTACCTAAGAAATTATTAACCTTGGAGAGAAATAAATAATTGTGTGAGGATGTTGAAAAAGTAGAAGAGATCTCAAGTTAATCAAGTTAATCCATGCAACATGAGACAAAAAAATTCAATGATCTTAATTTCTGACTGACTGCTTGTATCTGCCTGTGACCAATACAGCACTGATGTCTGTCTCTACCTCACCAATTTTGTGTTCTCACTTACATCTGATCATGATCACTCCTGTTTAGTGGTTGCCAATTCAGAAGGGTCTATCGGTCTTCAGCCAGGATTTGACATCTATTTAAAATCATAGATTTATAAATGCCTAGTTCTTTCTACCTGTGCTGCTTGGAAAGAGCCTGATTTGCCCAAAACTCAGGCTGCAGCTAGGATAAAGGTCAGTAACGTATTTTGTACAATTTTTCTGTTTGAAATGTCAGATAATATGATAAGGTTTCCAAAAACTAATAGGTTAATCCAATATGATCGCTGAGAAATAAATAAATCCTATTTTCAGATGTTTCTACAGGCAAGTGCTGTCATGAACACAGATAGTGAATTTCTGATGGCTGTCATGTTGTTTGTAGCTGTGTACTTATATTCACGTAATTCATTCAGCTTTCAATAATGCAGGATGCTACAAGTGGCTGTCTGCAAAACTTTCATAAACATGCAGCTAAAAATCAGTAGTGATTAGGAAGCAAGCCAGTGAAATGCAATTTTAGTAAAATGCACTAAGCATTTTACAGCACTAGGAAGGAAACTCAGGTAAATAGGCATATCTTCCTGATTTGTTGTTAAACATACTGCAAAGAAAGAATGTAGATTCTGCTAATCTCATGCAAAGTTTATCAAAGTTGCCATTCATTTTTTAACTTGAGCACCATCTAGTGTGCATAATAAAAATAATTTTTAAAAAATAAATAGAGGGCCAGTTCATTATAGCACTTAGCCGTGGAAGTCCTGGCCTGTTGTCGGTGTCTAAAGGAAACAAGCACATTTGCATTTGTCCTTCTAACTTTCAGTAAAGCAAGCTTCAAGTCACTTATACATTCTTCTGAGCACCCTCCCCCTTTAATTTGTGCCTTGCTTAAATACTTGCTTGCATTTAAATACAAGAAATGAAATGTGCAAACTAAATACCTACCTATATGGAAGCAGGTTAAAAATACAAAAATTAAAAATCAATGGTTGTTTTTTCCTAATACAGGAAAAAAAATAATATAATAATATGAATACACAAATACGTATTTGTATATTCATGCAAGCATGACTGTGGAGCCCTGCGCACTGCTGCAAGTCGATGCTGTCTGTTCCATCAAGCCCCTAGCTTTCAGCTAAATGGATCTTGGCAGATGTTCTAGATCTTGCCCAGACTTGGAATACAGTCAGAGATGAATTTCTTTCCTGTGTGCCTGGATCAGAGTGGAGTGCACTTATGAGAAGAAGCTCCGTGTGCTGTTACTTTCCCTGCTCCCACTGCTTCATGCAGCATGTGCTCCATGGCATGCTATGGGGGAGGCCCACCCCTTATCATTCTTGCTAATGAACTTCATACTGGTGTTTGCAGTATGTTTTGTTTACACCTGTGTTGTAAAATCCCATCTGTTGGTAACTTCTGCCCTCTTTCTAGTCATCTCACATTCCTCAGTATCACAGGATTAAGAGCTGCTGCTGGGGAGTATTACCAATCCTCATGCATGCATCAGCAGCCATGGTTCTGATATTTGATTAAAATTAATAATAATAATAAACTTATGATTTGTTCATCAAGAAAAGCATGATTTTGTGAAGTGGAAAAGAAAGCACGGAGACGTTATGATTTTGTTAAACTTTGGGCTTGAAAGTCTATTAACTTTTATTAACTAGTATCCATCATTTTATGAAACATGGGTTGCCTATGCAGCCCAGACAGTATTATCCTAAGCCCTGAAATGAAAGCCAAATCTACTAAAACTGCACACAGATAATCATTTTTATTATTATTATTATTATTATTATTTAATAGGACTAAGGAAAGAAAAGAGTTTATTTGGGATATTTCTCTTTCTCGGTTCAAACAAGTTCAGGAGACATCACTGGTCTCAGCAGGCCCACATGCTTTGGCCAACTTAAGAGCTCCCTGCTCTCATATTGTGTTTCTGTGTGACCTAGCTCTAATCTGAAATAATTCAGATCGATAACTGAAATTTGTAGTGCTTAATAGCTGTATTTGGATAAAGCTTTTGAAATTGACCTGTCATCTGCTGACTCACCACTCAGACATCTAGTCTCCAGTGTAGCACGAATTGCAAACTTTTCACAAAAGCCACACATCAAATGAAATTTCAGAATATCTTTGTCCAGATAATAAATGATAAAAACTACATTACGGTAAGTGACCCCGTCACCCTCAGGTTTGAATCTGCTCATTACCTTGCATGTAGGAGAGTTGCACAGCATGCTCCAGGGAACAGATTGCGTAAATGCTGGTTTTAGGGGGATCCTCAGGTGGGAGTTGCCTTCTCCATCCAAAATACTTTTCTATTTCTTTGGACTGTGCTAAGTATAGACTATGCAATGTGGGGTAACCTTCAGGCAGAGGAAATTATCCCCTTCTAGCCATTTGATACAGTCTAGGAGTGAGATACCAGATAGAAAACACACTGGGTGAGAAAGCAAAGGATGATTCAATCTGACTTCAGGTGAGATCACAGATAACACAAGAATGCCATACATTTATGAAAGTAAACACCTGTGTTAAAGTTAGACCCTCTACTCTTTTTAGTGTTGTGTTTACTGTCTGATAGCTTTATGAAGTTTATTTCTGTTCAGAATGTAGTAGCAATACTGTTGAATCATTCATAAAAGACTAATTCAGTTTTTATTTTGGAGAAGAAAATCTTGCTGCAAACCAGATGTTGAATCTGATCCGAACTTTCATGGGTAAATTGATTACAAAAGCAGGAACTGCGTATTTTCTCTTAAATGGAAATACGTTGGAGAGCACAACATTGAAGTGATTTATAAGGACTGTAAAATCATCAGTCTTCAACCTTACTCCCCCCACCACACATGCATCAAAAGACCTTGCAGTCTCCTACATCATTAAGGTATGACCTCCAGTCCAGTCTTACCAGAAGTTTAGGGAGAGTTATTGTTTTGTGGTGTGCAGCCCAGAAAATGCCACAGCCTAAGGGTTAAGCACGTTGCTTCCAGCACTAGCGGAATTGCCTTGCTTACCTGAGGCATGCAGAGAAAAAAAAGAATGAAGTGATGCAGCCTCTCGGTAAGCTCTGCTTCAGTGGTTCCCCATTTCTTTGTGTAATTTCTGAAAAGTTGAACATTTAATTCCTAGGTGTTTTAATACTCCTTGCACAGTCAGCTATTAAAGTTATCTGCATAGGAAAGAACCACTTCTCCTTAGTGCTTTACTGGCAATACAGGACTTCAGTCTCTCACAGGGGATTTGGCTTTATCATTTGGACTGTAGATTGAGAGCTTCGCCATTCTGCCTTTTCTTCCTGGAATAAGCAAAATGGTAATTTTTGACGGGATTGTTAAATGGAGTTTCTATTTTGCTAGCAGAGATGTACTCGTTTCTTATAAAGGTGTGGTTTTAAAAGCACTTAGATTTGATGATGCTCATTTCTTCTTCAACAGAAGTTTTATAATACCTGAGGACCGTTAACTCTGCTGCAAACATTCATTGGTCTCCACCCTCTTGAAGAGTTTCTGTAAAAGACAAAATCTAATGGGTAGGTGAAAGCTTAGGCTGTCATACTGTGAGGGATGAGGAGGGGGCATCTGATATCCCAACACAAATTGCACTCTAAAGCTGGCCAGAGTTAACACCCCAGATCTCACAGCCTACACAACAGCTTTCAGTGCTGGGGCAAAGGGTTGTGCTTGTGACAGTCCCAGACCAAACGTTTAAATAGGAACAATTTAAGTTTTAAAGGCAATGAATGGAAAGCTGCCTGTCTGGCACCGTGAAAGGGTAAGTCTGAACACCAGCACTCCAAGCTTCTTGCCAGCACAAATGAAATGGCTTTGAAAGGGGTATCCTGAGAGGCACAACATAATTCTGTCAAAATTTTGTCATTTTTCTGTCATTTCATTCTGTGGAAAAAGTAGCAACCGGATCCCCTGACATAGTCATCTGTCTACATGCTACTGATTCCACCTGGGAGCTAAGGAATAGGCTGAGCTCACTGAATTCCTGTTTTACCAGCTATTCATGATTTGTTGATATCGCATAATGATGATAGACGTGCATACTGAACGAATAGGTTATCTGCATTTCTGCTTTTCATATACATATTTTTAAAGTCCAGGGGCCTCAAATCTTCAACTTTTTTTTTTTTTTTTTTTTTTTTTTTTTTTTTATCACAAGTGAATACTGCTTTGTGCCAGAGCCTGAGGGCCATATGCCTGCATGTTCCCATTTCCTCACCCTATAATTAACTCCTGAGTGCAACTCCCAGGCATACTGAAAATCTTGTTGATCTTAGAAAAATGAAACAGCCAGCCTTAGGAGAATTGGTTAGTTTAACAGGCAGCTTTTATATGATGACTCTGAGCAGGGAATTAAGACCAAATGAGAAGCAGACTAACATTTGGCCCTGGTTACACTGAAGAGCATCCTTTATGGAAAATTCCACCTGCTATTTTTTCATGCAAGTCTATTGCATGTTGTGCTTTCAGGATTAATTGGATTAAATTATGTTAATCCCTTCTCTGTACTTGGTCATTAATGAGAATTTTCAGTGTTGTTCCTGTAGGTACTTAGCTATCAGTGAGGTAGCAGGAGTCAATGATATTTTCTGGTCTGGATTGGAAAAACAGGAGAGAGATGTTGGAAAGAATCAGCAGCCAGAGGAAAATATGTCAGGATGCTTTGGACTGTCACCTGGGAATGGGGCTTCTCTAGAACCTACAGACGTATCCACACTCAAGGTATTGTACCCAGAATACTTCCCCTTGAAAGACTCTTGTTCAGAAACCAAAAAAATGAGTTAAGAAGGAAGGAATGAATGATGACCAGGTTTCAATCGATAATACCCCAATCTGATTTTAAATTATCCAAGCTCTAGATCTTTTGTCAGGGACTAGGCACAACCAATCTGACTTTTGCTGCTGAAGACAACACCTGTCTCCACAAATTTATCAGCACAGATCTCTGACTCCATTTCAAACCATCAGATTTGGCTATCATGTCAGATCCACAGCCAACTCTTAGCAGCTGTAAATCAATGCACCTTTTCTTGATTTCAGTATTAATATATTTCCTGTTCACCAGCCGAAGACCAGACCAATAATTTGCTGGCTTGCTTTCTCATGTGGATTGTCTTTTGTATTTAGATGCTCACAGAAACTGTAGGTTTTTTTCTGCCTTCAACTTTTACTCTGGGTTTATTTGTTAGATTACAGCTCTATTTTAATGCATATATTCTGGAAAGTTACCTTTAAGTAGCTTACTGAACCAGAAATGAGAGCAGTATGTTTTTATGATAAAAGAAAATGTGGAATCTCCATCATAAAATGTCCTGCCTTCAAAATTTTCACCCATAAGTAATTGGAACACTTCTGGGCTTTTGTGTAATCCAAACTTTATTTTGATTTTTTTAAGCATTTCCAGACTGTAGTAGATAGTGATGTGGGTGCATGAAGCTGTATAGCTTCTCTTTCTTACTTGTGAAAAAGTACAGAGCAGAATAGTGGTAGTATGATTTTGTGTCTTTCTTTTCATTATTTATTCAGTATTTCCTTAAAAGCAAACAATTGCAATATATTAACTTGCCAGTTCTGCATGGAGCCCCACCAAATCGCAGAACCAGAGAATGGTTTGGGTTGGAAGGGACCTTAAAGACCATCTGATTCCAACCCCCTGCCATAGGCAGGGACACCTCCCACCAGACCAGGCTGCCCAAAGCCCCATCCAGCCTGGCCTTGAGCACCTCCAGGGATGGGGCATCCACAGCTTCTCTGGGCAGCCTGTGCCAGTGCCTCACCACCCTCTGAGTGAAGAATTTCCTCCTAACATCTAATCTAAAATATGTTTGTAAAGGCTGGAGAGGTTCATTTTGTAAAGCGGACATTTCCATTTGCAGCAAGTGAACAGAAAATGTGGACATACATTTAATTAAATTTTTATAGATGTTTAGTCTTCTTAGTTATAATGCGTGAGAAGGTATCCCGCATTTTACTGGTAATGATTATTTTGATCTTCCATGTTTCAGTACTCATTTAGCTGCTGTTATCCCGTGGTCCCGTGCCTTAGCAAGAAGTGTTGTTTAAATGACTTTATTTATTTGTGAAAGTTTTCTGTTCTGTGAGAGATGCTTCTTTCCAGCCCACCTGTAGGTATACTGTGAGCCACACTTCTTCAAGACTCTCAGGAGGGCAGGCTGCTATCAGTGCATAATGCACCCATTAAAACAGTTCATCCATAACCAAAACATCAGACTCCAGCCCCTGTGTTTATCACTTGCTGGAGGCAAAATTTGGAACTAGGTGGCTTTTCATGCTCCTACTCAAGCTTTTTAAAAATCC
Organism: Oxyura jamaicensis; assembly: GCF_011077185.1. Taxonomy (NCBI): domain Eukaryota; kingdom Metazoa; phylum Chordata; class Aves; order Anseriformes; family Anatidae; genus Oxyura; species Oxyura jamaicensis. Next base: position 32,484,834 of record NC_048895.1, on the reverse strand, counting down.
AAAGATTAGGATTCAAATATATGTTTTATTGTATTGGAATCATATTCAAATGCACATTTTCTTGTATTTTGTATTACAAAAGCAGTATCTCAGCAAGTGCTTGCAGATGCAGCAACTATTATAAGTGTGTTACTTGGGGTGAATGTTCTCTTTGTGCTCTAACCTTTTAGTAGCTGTGCATTTAGCTCTCTTTATGCAGAGAGCTTTTTTGAAGAAGCTCACCTCATTTTTCACCTCATCCAGAAATCAGTGTCTCAAATTGCTGTCTTCTGTTCAAAGCTTTCAGAAGTGGAGATGCCAGCTGGAAAGGGCATTGTCTTCCCTTCCCAAGTACTTACTCAAGAGATGCTCTTGCCATTAAGCAATGGCAAGTATTACTTGAAATAACTAGTGTAGCTGCAGGTAGGAAGCTCTTTTCACTTCAAAATTGGATTGGAGGTACATTTACAGGCACTTAGGAATGTTCTGGTAGAGGTTTTTGAGAAAGAAGGGGAAAACACCTTCCTGGGGCCTCCTTCATCATTAATAGTTGTGATGCTGTACAATCATGGTGAAGACGAGAACATTAGGATCTCTCTGTATCTCTTCTACTGTTTTGTCTTCAGGGTAAACTCCCTCTCAAAAGCCTAACATAGGCATGCTGTCTACTTGCTGACAGTAGACTCTGAACTTCTGAAAGGGGAAAGTGGTCTCTGGCAGTATCTGAGTCATGATCACTGCACAGCGTGATGTGCAGTGTCATGGGTTGACTGTCAGGCTTATGGAAGAGGAAACAAAGGGAACTCTGTTTGCAGTCAACAGGAAAGCGATCAAACCTCCAGCTCCTTGAAAGTATTTTTTTTTTTTTAAAAAAAAAAAAGCAATTCATTTCAATTTAAAATTAAGGAAGTAGATTTATTGCTGTGAAAATCATGCTTCCTGAAATGATAAAGCTCCTTGGATGAGCAGGGGAAAAAAAAAAAAAACAGGCATTTGCAATGCCACTCATATTGAAGAATGCAATAATGTGCTGTTAAAAATGTCATTGCCACAGCATAGACTGTGTGGCAGAAACATGCTCAAGTGCTAAAAAATAGCCGGGTATGAGTGTCCGTTGTTACAAGCTCTCATGACAGTCCGTGGATAATTTTCAATGGGTGGAATAGAACGTTGTCAATAGACTCTAGCTAAGTTTCAAAGTAAGAATTTTGATGTGGTTCAAATATGAAAGATATTTTTGTCTGTATGAAACCAGTGACTTTTCCTAGATAGGGTGGGGAATAAATAGCAATGGTTGGTTTTGTTTTGCATAAAAATATAGCTCTGACCATTATGTTCATATTGGTAGGAAAGGGGTGCCAGCTGCTTGTAAAGGCTTTTCTTTAGATTCAAGTGTGCTTATTAATGACTTTACCTTCTACTATTTCCTACGGCATGAGGATTAGTAGGATGCCTTTTACAGTTGGTTCTGTTTTACAGTTCTGCTGCTCGGATATAGCATGGGGTAGTAAGGGAATTTCTGAGCTCTTAGAGCTGGGAAGTGCTTCTGTGTCCATTTTTAACACAACTTGGCTGTGGTTGGACTTTCTAACCAGTGATTAGATGGGGTGTTCTGGTGTAACTCCATTCCCACAGATCAGCTTGGATGAACTGCTCCATTTGCTAGAGGGGGGCAGTTCATCGTGGTCCCTTTGAATTAGGGAGGAGAGGACAGTATCTCCACTGTACTGAAGACATCATGTCATATTTGCCAGATCGAATGGGTAATCTAGTATCTGATCGAGACAGATATATCAAGTAGGATAAACAAACAGATGTTGAACAAATATAAAGTTGAAAAGATAGGAAAATAGATATGTTATTAGCACTTGATACTTGCATTTTATATTAGCATTTATGTGCTGCTGTTTATTCTGCTTCATCCTTTAGAAACCTTATTAGCTTCTGGACAGGTTCTGCATGTTCTCAGTAGCTGCAGTCAAGAAGAACGAAGAGTCTTTTTCCAGGTCTTGGCTTTGCTGTAATTGCCATATTTGCTGTAATGCTTTTATGTCATCATGCTAATGACAACATTCCATCTTTAGGCTCTGATCTCTCCAACTCACTCTGTTTTGCTTTGCAGGGCAATCTGTCAAAATATAAAAATAAAAAATCTCACAGATCACATAACAGATTTGGCCATTGGCTTCCTTGCTGTGGGATGTTCCATAGTGCCTTGCTCTTCTGTAACCTGCACTGGCTGCCCAACATAGCTGACTGGTGTTTGATCTGTGGGCAAAATACCCACAGCTACGCAATGAGTTCCAGAAAAGGTCTGTAGTTGAGTCACTGATATGGCAAATTTCATTTGACACAACGGGTAGGGTGTGGGACAAACCCTTGCGACATTTCTTAGCAAATGGAAAGCAGTCACCTAAAATGACTTTCATGTGTTCGCAAAAATGATGAGGGATTTTAACAAGGCAAAGAGGAAGTGAGAACAGCTCATGCATTTTCCCCTGCTCTGTTATGTAGTGCATAATGGAGACATGCTGTGGAGGGACAAGTTTTAATGTGTGAATCACCAAGAACTGGTCACAGAAGATATATTAGTACTTGAGTATTCTTGATGTGGGATGTTTAAGTATATTTCTCTCTTCTTGATGTGGGATGTTTAAGTATATTTCTCTCTCTCTTTTTTTTTTTTTTTTTTGGTAGAGGTTTTCTTGGTATTTGCCCCTCCTCTACCCCTCAGTGTAGTAGAGTAGTGACATGTTTCGTGTGTTTAACCTGTGCTGTTTCATAGGTCAGAACAGTCATATCATAGAGGCTGGGGGCCCTACGCTTCCTTGGATCTTCACAGGATGAGAACAGAGAGGGCTTTTGTGGGGCTTAGCTGCCTGCTAGGGTTAAACCATACCACAGATGCATGTTCCAGTTACTATCCCTCTGCTTCAGCTGCCAGAGGGAAGTCCAGTCAAAAAATTTCATATGGCCCTTTCAAGGCGGATGGAGTGGCTGCTCCTCCCTTCGCCCATCTGCTGGTGGCACATCTGTGCGGTCCCAGAGGGCTGCCTCTGGGAAAGCACTGCTCTGTCTTCCAGCTACTGCTGACTTTGGCAGCTGCTCAAGAGTTCTGCATTAATTTTGACTGTGCCTTTAGACCAGAAGATTTTGAATTCCAGTGGAGTTGTGCTGGTGTAATACAAGGGAGAATAGCATCTGCTTCCCACTTGCTTTCAAATGGGTTATTAAATAAAGATGTTGGGTTGTGCATATTGCAGACTATTCCATGCTACTGATAAAACAACCTGATGGGTAAGTACCATTGCATGCAATTAATTAAAGTGTAAACCTTTTAGGAGGTTCTTTCAGTATATCCCAGGAACTAATATTTAGGTCACATGGATCCCAAATTAATTAGGAAATTGAAATAAAAGGCAATAGAGAAAACAAAACAAACGAACAACAACAACAACAACAACAAAAAAAACACTTTTTTAACATAAACTCACTCTACTCTTTAAAACTTGAGAATATAAATAAAATTACAGAACAGTAATTAATCCATTAAATGATAAATTAAATGAAATGTCTAAAGGTAATTTTTTCAGTGTTATCTTAGTAGCCAAAAAACCATCATTATGGTAAATACGCAAAGTTGGATATCTTTACTCAAGAGTGCGTGCTACATCTGTCACTTCCATCGAATAGTCTGCAATTCATCTGGATTGCTATTTTTAATTAAATTTTGAGTTTACTTTTTTTTTTTTTTTTTAATACTATAACATAAGTCCAAGAAGAAAGCATAAAAATGTATATAGGATGTGTACAACTCAGATCAGCAACAACAAAATCTTTCCTTGTATCTGAGATAGTACAAGAAGGAATTAGGTAATGGGTATTAAGTAATGGCTACTCTGGAAATCACCTTCAGCCAGAGACTGTCCTTTGTTCATAGATGTGTAACAACCTGTAACTTCAAGGATGTGAGATACCATGATGCTTCACAGTAAAACATTTCCTTTCTCTACTTCCTAAACTTTGCATCTAAAAGTTGCAGGGGAAGATGAAGGGGAAGGAATCAGGCTCTGTTCTCCCAGAGGTATTCAGCCATTTTCCCGGCTATGTGAAATGAACCCCATTTATTTTTTGACTTCAGGAGGCTTGTGTATCAGGAACATGAAAGAAACCAAACCAAACTGTGTGTGTTTGTGTATAATGTATCTTAATTTAGGGATTGTCTGAAACTTAAGAAAATGGTAAAAATCCTATTTTGAAATTTAAAGAAAAAAAAGCCTTTAATATGAATAACTTGTACCCAGCTCAAAGATTCTGTTGGTAAACACAAAGCATGTATTTTTATGTTACAGAAAACTGTTTTTCCAGGACTTGGTATTAGCCAGGAGTTTCCAAGCGTCAGCTCAAGCACATCCCAAGAAATTAAGTTGTCACAGTATGCAAAATCTTATCTCTAATTTCTTATCTCCCCCAGAAGATAGACAAAAAGCTAATGAGATAAAAATATTACATAAAACAATCCCATCAAATGTTCTACTTTTTAAAATTTTTAAATCTAGATATCTCCTGTGATCCTAAACTTAGTCTATGGAAATATCACAGGACTGCAAATGGCTGGAAGCAAATAATTTTGTAAGGCTTCATTCTGATATTTGAACATTTTATCCATAACTTTAGATATGCAAGGAATATCATTAAGTTGGTTGACTGCAAGGTCCTTGGACAAAGGTTTCTACAAAAATTGCTATTTTAACATTTTGTCATGACCCATGGTACTATTACATGCAAAAGAAAAATCTACAGATTCATTTGATTTTTAATTAATTATACTGTTTGAATATATTTGTATTAATGTAATAAACTCATGTCCTTTATGATTTGCTACCCTAAAATGGCTAAACATTTTTTAAAAACATGTACATCTCTGAAAATAAATTCTCGAGAAATGCTTAAGAAATAATTTTTTTGAAGCCAAACTGATAATGTTTGCTATTGGCAAGCACCAATAAACCTTTCCATTTCAAAGACAGAACAGTCTTCTACCAGAAAGGTGGAAGCACGAATAAATGCAGTTACTCTAAAGCAAAGAATATTTCTTTCTGTGCTGAAGATCTTTTCTCCCCAAAACACATTCCTGTTGTGTCCAAATCAATTATTTCACATAATGACAGTAAAGGCGTGGTAATGGTTCTGTCACAGTAAGAATATTTCCCCCTTTAAAAATGAATGTCTTGTCTTTGCTGTGTTTGTTGACAATGTGAGCGAGACCATTTATTATTTAATAACATGGCATTATCTCTCCACTAAATTACAGGAGCCTTATTTAAAGACAGCTTTGTTCAACAGAGGCTTTTTTGGCAAGCAAAGAATGGCTCATCCTAGTTGCACATGCAAGCTATGTTTCTAACATTTTGCATGTTTTTGGAAGCTTCCTCTGATCTTATTGCAAGGAAATGTTATTTTAAAGATGTGAACTAGCAAAAATAAAGCTATTATTTCAATATTTATTACAACAGCAAACAATTTAAATCCTCAAACAGTTTATGATCTTGTTGACATGTATTGCCCAAGGTTTCCCCAAGCAAGATATATTTTTTTTATGCTGACAAATACTGTTGACCCTGCTCTAAGCAGTAGGCTGGATTAAATGACCTTCTGAGGTGTCTTCTAACCTAAATTATCCTATGACACCTTCTAATTTCATTTGGAAAACATTAAAAGTCACTTTTAATTAAAAGTTGAATAAAGTATCAAATGCCTCATTTTCCTCAATGCTTACTTTATTTTAAGCAATATGTATCGCCCTTTTGTTGCTGAAATGCTGCTGACTTTCACAGGTATATGCTGTATTGGCAAGTTCCTATGCAATCTATTTGTATTCTTTGATCAAAGCTGCATCCCAAAATAAATTTAACCTGATGATAGCTGCAGTTACATAATCTAAAAATATCAGTGATGAACCATTTTAAAGCATTTGGTTGCTGTAAGGAAGACAGGCCCAGTGAGAGTGACAGGTAACCGGACTCTTCATCTGATGAGGCATCCTGGAGCATTCAGAGCTGACTACCTGGATGCAGGCCACCATCCTGCACGGCAGACAGCATGGGGCAGGTTTGCGCATCAAAATGGAGAGGGAAGGCAGCGAGAAATGTGACTTCCCACCACCCCCGTGGCTTCCAGCTGGGAACCGCCTGAAATGGCCGCCCTGAAATGGCCGCCCTGAAATGGCCGCCCTTCAGGTGAGCTGCCATGGAGGCCAGTGGGTGGGTGTGCCTCAGGTGGGTGCTTGGGCCTTGATATCCTGTATTTATAGTACTGTGCTTATGGCACACATGAGTGCTATAGTAAAATCTCCAGAGTTCTAGTGATGGATATTATCTTCGTGTGCTACAGAGGTACTTTTTTTTTTTTTTTTTTTTTTTTTTAGTAATGCTAGTAGTGCTTTCTGCCTTCCCCTGCTACTTTCAGAAAAAGCCTTTCAAAATCTGAAGTGCTTTCAGTCACTTGAGGAGTTTGGGCAGTAAAGTCTCATGGGCTACTAATGGAAGTAGGGGTAGTGTTTTATCCCTGCCTCAGGTCCTGGCCTGAGACAGATTGCTCTTCAAAGTCCATTACAAACTAGTCATGAAGGGGCTGTTGCTTCAGTAAAATGTCAGTAATGCAGATGACTTTATTCTTTTGTCTGAAGTGGAAAAAGTGGCTTTTCACCAGGGGAACTGCACTAGACCTGGGCTGCTTACAGCATTAGATACCCACCCTGTAGCATATTAAATAGACAACTTATTTACGTAACAAAGAGCTAATCAAACTTTTTTTTTTCTTAAAAAAAAAAAAAAATGATTTTCACTTCTAAAAAAAAAATAAACCATCAGTCAGTAAAAATTAAAAAAAAAAATAAAAAATAGAAAGCATTTATCTCTCTGAACTGTGAAATTGTGGATGAGATGTATTCTCATGTCTTTCTGTCCCCGTTAAAAACTTTGTTAAGTTTTTCTTGCAGTCCCTGGACTCTAGTAACGTGCGCATCGAAAGTGTACTCATTGTGGTAATCAGGATATAAGAATTCACATTCTGCTGTTTGATTTCTTCCAGGATTGATTTCTTGTGTACTTTTGGATCAACTATTGAAAGTATAGTTAGGAGAAAATAAGTGGATAAATAAGGTGAAGAAAGCAATGAAAATCCTTTTTCTATTTTTTTTTTTTTAACTAAGCCTCTGCAAAATGCATAATTAGAAAATGCACTATTTTCTGTGTCTGATTTATGACAAAGCTTTGAATTAATAATTGGGTAATCCATTATAAGAACTATTTCAGAACTAGCAAGAACAATGTTCAAATGCATTTCAATCCAGTAAACATTCAGAGGAAGCGATAACAATATTGGTAGATGGCAAGCAGAGACATAATTGCCTTTGGATCGAAAACTGCAGTTTAGGCCCCCATCTTGTTTGCTTAAAGGTTGTCTGTTAGATGTACTTGCAACCCAGGTGCATGCAATTAGTCTCACAGAAATCAATGAAATTGTATGTGGGAGTGTGAGAGAAAAAAAAATCCTTATTAAATAAGAAATTATTTAATGAAGTTCCCTGCTTGTGTTTATCTTGCTTCCACATTTCAAAGCATCTAAATAACATTTACTTTAAAGGTTGGTCTGTATGTCACTCATTCTACATGCACAGTGTCAGAGTGAGCTGTGGGTATTGTTTCTTTTTCCACCACTGAACTGCTGAAGAAATACAATGCTGTGAAAGTGAGTCTTTCCAAAAGAAATAGAAATACTGTCACACCTTAAATGCAAAGGTAAAGAGGTAAATAGTTTCTCCAAACAATATAGCTATTTTTATTTTTATCTGTTTCCTCTAAATAGTCGGACTGATTGTACTTCTTATTTTTTTTAGTCAATATAGTTATTTTGTAGAAAAAGTGGATTTTGTTTGACAAAAATATTTTCAGAGGTTTCTTACTTGGGTGGATTATTTTCCTTCAAATGGTTTACCATTTGGATGATAATAAAGTATTTAATTCAAATATTCTGTTACAGTACATTCTGGAAATCATGGTTGTTTTTTCTTAGGTTATAAGATTGGGCTCCCCAGCTCTGTTAAATTGTTCCTGATGTGCTCTGTCCACAGACTTCCATGATATAGCTGGCTTTCGTCGTGGTGAGAAAGAGTAGGTTGCATCATTGAAAATGTAGTGCAACCTAGAAAAAAAATCTGTGAATGAGACTAATAATATGAAATGTTAGAACTACAACTCTACTGGATCTCCCAGTTGGCAAGATTTCTGATCTGAAATATTTTTCTTCTTCTCTAATAATTTTTGCAGTTTCTTTTTAAGGAGTGGGAATGGTTGTGAAGAACAGAAATAGTTCCACGTAGAAGTTCTGATAGCTCTCTTTCATTGTTTTTATTTCTGTTAGCATTTTTCTGGGAAAAATCCATTCTTTTTCTACCAGCCTTTTTTAATCAGATATTTGGTATTCATGATTAATAATCAAGCTGTGTGATGTATTATGTTATGAATGTACTTCACTGTTTAAGTTCTTTAGCTATGCAAATGAACCTTTAAAAATGTCTTACACTTGGAGGAAAAAAAAAAAAAAATCTCCTTCTGTATCTCAGCCGTGGACCCAGAATTCATTTCTGTGAATATTCCTATGAACAAAATGTCAAACATATGGATGTTTTAAAAAGGAAACAAAAAAGGCTGTTAAAAACATTAAGTCACATTTCTAATTAGAAGCCAGTTGAATCTGTTTGGTGATGTTAATGCTACTCAAACTGTTGCACTGGCAACTCTTGGCAAATATTTATTTTTGAAATGGTGACTACTGTGTGGTTGTTGTAGGGAACTGACTTGAAAGTTATATTTAATGCTGAAAGAAAGGATAAGGCAATCTAAATTGGACTTGCAAATATGATCTCCAGGTTCAGTTGTGTACAACTGAAGGTTTTTCTTGTCTTCCTTCCATATGGGAAGGAAACACAATAACAAGAGATGGGAAGGAGCTGTAGGTTAGGCCACTGGGTTGAATATACCATGGAAAATATTTGGGTTTTACTGAATAATACATGTAAATTAGGTTATATGGCAGTCACATAGCATAGCAATAAGTGTAAACTCAAATGATATGGCAAATATTCCTCAGGGAATATGGTCTGACATATTCCTAGAAGTTTTTGTTTGTCTGTTTGTTTGTTTTTGAATTTGTGCTTTGAATAGTTGGAGAAAAGCAGCAAATTCCTAATTACTGAAAAAAAAAAAAAATCTGCTCATGGATCATTTGCAAGAAGGGAAAACTGTTAAGAAGTACTTCAATCAGTGCAATGTTTCATCGGTAGTTGATGAGGAAGGCAAGGAAAGAGGCAGCTGAAAGGCAGTCTACAGTCACTGATCTGAAATATAAAAGTACTGGTTCCTTATTCCAACGGGATTCCCAACTCAGATTTGGTAGTCAGTTCAGGTTGTGCTGTTTTTATTCTGGCTAGTATTTGGTATCAGGTAGGCTATAGATGATAACAGGAGGGTGAGCTATACACTGTAACTGTAAGTAGCTCATCTGGCTCAGCCCTTATTCCCCTGTGAAGGAAATGGCACCTGGAAGGGGAAAGCTGGAAATACGTGCCCGTGGAAAAGATAAACCAAAACTTACAAGTTGAGCATGCTATAGCAATAGCATGATTTAGTAACACATGCAACAGCCATTGTTTTTGAGATGAGAGCAACTATTGTTTGTCGTGTGTCAGGATGATCGATGGATTGTTTTTCTGTTATGTCAACACAGCTTTTCTTCATATGTTGCAGCATTGAATCAACATATTACAATGCCTGAACGCAACTCTGAAGAGAAAAAAGGTGGTTGGTCCAGTGGCAGGAACTAACACTTTTCTTGTATAAGAGATAAATTATTACAATGAATAGATGCCCTGAAAATATATTATCCAAAATCTGGCTGCTACCATGTACTTTGAGAGAGATGTTGAACATAGTAAAAGCTCTCCTGGTAGCTGTTGTAAATGAGGATTTGTCTCTCATCTCAGTACATGCAAATTGCCTCAGGGTTTTCTTACTGAAAAATGTCAACAGCAAACAGAGCCTGTGCTGAAAGGAGCTTGTGCCAGAGGATCACAGAAAAACAGAGTTTGTAGGACCTTGTAGACTGGAAGGGGCATCTGGTCCAGTCCCTAATCAAAGTAAGGCCATATTGGAAAAGTTTTCTCAGGGCATTGTCTGGCTGGATGTGTGTAGGGACTTCCTTTGGAATAGGTGGATCATTTGCTAGCTGATCATGTGCACAAGCACTCTGAGTAAAGTCTGGATGTTTAAGGTGTATCTAGACAATGGGAATGGAGCTCTCTGCAGAGCATGCTACAGGAACTTCTTCGTATTTTCTGGTTTCCTTCTATGAATGATTCCTTCAAGAGTAAGAGGGACTGTTAGAGGGAAGATAAAGAGGAAAAAGAGGCCTGGCTGGTTGTTGCAGGAGCATCCTGGCCATGCCTTGATTCTGAGCTGAGATACTGAGTATTGCGGACGGGACAATGCAAGCACGAGCAGAGTGTATTGAGCCTTGGCATGGGCTGGAAAGATGTATAGTGATATTGCTGGTACCGATTTAGTTGGCACCTGGCTAGAAACCCCTCCAGCATTTGAGACCAAGGGAAGCACTGCTGTGCAGACATCCAACGCTGCATAGAAGAGGGCCCAAGGTGAGACTGCAGCTTGTTGGTGCACAGCTGCTGGGTGTCCTGCTTCCTCCAGATCACACTGTGCTGGCTCACTGCCGTGGTACTTGGGGTGAGTCTCAGTTTGTGCTTAGGGGAGTGTAACACTTTTCCAGCCAAACCCAATGCCTGCTTGGTCTGCGTAATCAGTTGAGCTTAGCAGCATCACAATGCCTGGTGTTCTCTTTCCCCTGTGATACTGGTCAGCATCACTCTGTGGGACAGCAGCTCCCTGCACAGCTTTTTGGCTGCTGTAAAACATGGCAGCAGGCTAGGCTGATGACAGATGAGCAGATGTGGATCAGCTGAAAACTGCTTTTGCATGCAACGCAAGCACCAGCCTGCACCCCCTGATCATGGAAGCAGATTGCTTGTGAAGATGTCATTTTACTAGTAGTTGAACTTGCATCCCAGAAATCTTTCTTCCTTTCTCAGATAAGTGGAAAGCTTATAATTAATTAAGAACTCCAAGAGTTGTGTTACAGATAAGTCTATTCTCTCTGGCTAGAGTCTTGTGTACTTCATGTTAGGTCAAACGAAAGCAAAGCATGTGCAAGATACTTCAAAAAGAAAAAGGCTGCTAACTAAACACAAATATTTCCCATTATTGTTTTAGCATAATGCTTCAAAAACGTGTATGCAATTTTCTTTGTTTCTTGACCAATGAATGTAGCTGTTTTACTCCTTTGCAGGGAAAAAAATCAGGACGTGTAGGAATATCCTGAAGTATGACTGATGCACCTGTCATTGACTGTTTTGACAGCCTGAATCAGAATGTATGGTAATAGTCTGTAGGCACAGGAAAACTACTTCATGCCAAATAGGTTCAGCAAGTTTTAATTTTACACAGTTATACCCAACTACAGCATACTTAAGAATAATAACCCATTCAGTGAGGAAAACATGTTTGGACAGGTGTTTGGCAGAGAACTCCCACTGCATACAAGAATTGCGATAAACCCATTCAGTGGTTACCAAATTTTTGGAGCAATGCCCACTGCATCTTACTCTGTACCAGCTGAAAGCCAAAAATATAGGAGTAGCATACTGGAGGAACCTTGTCAGTTTAAAATACTTGGTGAAATACATATCAGCAGATTCCATACCATCAGTTGTGCTTTGCTTAACTTTGTGGTGCTGCATAGCATGCAAGATAGCAGTGAATGCAAACAGCGCTTGGTTGTCTCTGCCCAGTAAGTTCTCCATTTCTGTTCAGTTGTCTGGCTACAAAAATATCATGAGATGTAATTAAATATTACGGAGGAATCACTTTAGCCCACAAGGAAGGAGCTAACTCCACACACAGATGAAAAGCTTATGGAACTCAGCTGCAGCTCTGGCCATGTGCAGGGTTTGAAATTAACCATAAAAACCCAACATGTTTTTATCAGGCAGCTTCTCCCTTTAAAGCACTGGGCCTGACTTTGTTCTCATGGTATCAGCATAATGTAGATTTCATTCAGTTGGAAGAAGATCAGCTAAGCTTTTTGTAGCAATATGGCATTGCCTTTCCATCTGGAATTTTTAAATGAAAATTGAATCTGGATGGTAATTCTGAATATATCTACAGTGAGCCTCTCTAATAAGAATTACTGCTGATCTGTTACCACTTCCCACCCAGCAACCTATCAAGGAACTAATCAACAACAAACCTTTAAGGTAGAAATGCACATTAGAGGGACATACAGGTGGTGGGAGGTGGGGAGGGATGGAAGTAGAGTTAAGTTATTTTTCTCAAAGAATCCTTTGTTTTCCATGGCCATTTTGAAGAATACTTAAAAGGTTCAAGTTCCTCTTACCACCCTTAGCCACCTAGTTCACTTACCTCTGGAATAAGCAGAGAAGCAGGTGAAGTTAACTGTATTTCTCCTACTGGACGTGCTCTGTTTTATTTTGTCTTAATGCTTTCAGCCACTTAACTATTGTCTGCTCTGTGATAGTTTAGAAATTTTAAATTTGAACTTTAGTGAGATTCGTAATTGATGTACGTTGCTCCATTGACTTTGCAGTGTCAGCTGTCACCGAAGGAGGGGATGGCGTGCCATTTCCAATGTTTGCAGAGGCAAGAGGAGTTCAGCCCTTACAAAAAATTAAACATTGTGATCTTTGAAGGAAGTGTATGTGAATTCTAAGTAACCTCATCGCTCTTTGAAAGTAACAAGCATACCCTGAAAAGTAAACATTAAAAAAAAAAAAAGCCTCATATGTGTTAACACTGAATTAACACAAGGTTAATCAATGGTAACAGAACTGAGCTGCTGCTTTAGGAAAATACTGTGAAACCATAGCTGGATCAGCTGGTTACACGAACAAAAACATATTCCTGGGTTATTTTCGGCATGACTCAAAGGCGATAATTCATAACACGATATGTGCATCCTAAAAGAAACTGCTCTTGCAATGTAGCTGTTTTCTAGAAATTAGGTAGTAAAGGAAACAAGGGACTCAGACCTGACTTCTCACAGCCTGCTCTTCGCTGCGTTGTTTGTGCATTGTTTGTTCTGCACTGGATGCTCAGAGAAGCAAATTTGGATTAAGAAATTTGGCTTGATTCTAGACTGTGATAATCAAGTCACAGAAAGTTAATTTTATTTTCTGATAACCCAGGCAAAATTCACACTATGACAAGCCATCTCATTAGTTGAGTGTCGGTTTGGAGTGGTCCCATGAGTTCAAAGCCCTGTTTCGCTTTTTTTTTTTTTTTTTTTTTTTTTTTTTTTCCTGCCACTGCTCCATCTGTTCCCATTTGCTTTCACTTTATGATTGTGACTTCTGCTTCATACCTCAGTGCCTCTTCTGATGTATGTCCTGTGCCTGGACTAGCCTTTCATTTTGTGTGTCAAGCATGTAAATGGTATTACTGAAAGTGCCACTCAAAACCTGTTTCTGATACTTTGGTTCTCATTGCATACAACATTTCATAAATGAAATGTTGACCTTATTTAAAATAATTAATAAAACTTCCATTGGCTTCTTGAGAGACAGGATTCATTGTCTGTGTCTGGATTTTTATACAAGAGATTGAAAAGTTTTTGGGGCAGAGACAATTGGATAGATTTCCAGTTTCTATGGTGGTACACTGGCCAGACTTTTAATATTTAGAGTGCCTTCCTCTTCTAAAAAGATTTTTCCACTTCTGTTAAATGAAAGCTGAGTCCCTCTGAGATTGGGACACTTTTATTTGCTAGACACTTTAAAAATGTGTATTTCCACTATCTAAAAAAAAAAAAAAAGCCTCAAGACTCCTTGATAGTCATTAATTTCAGAGTAATAACATCTACACCCTGGTTCATCCTACCTGCTATCAGCAATTTAACTAAGGTCTATATTGAAAACTGCATCATGCTACATTTCCTCTGCAACTGGTAGCTAGAGAGAAGCAGTTTAAGGAGACAGGTCTGCTTCTCTATCATCTGCATCACCCTCTGATGTGCTGCTGCTCTCTCGTGTGACTATACAGTGGAGTTTTTGTCTGACTAGGCTCCTACTCTGAGAAACTCGGATCAGATGAAACCTTAATGGCTCAGAAAATCAAACAAAGCTTTAGCTGAATACATACAAAATTACGTGAAGCCAAGTTCACAACTCAGGCCCATTGGCTTGCCCCAGATTTTACCTGGTGAAAAAAGGCTATAAATACTAGTCAAGGATTCTCAGTCCTTTTCTCTAACGGCAGGGCCACGATGCCCTATTGTATCCAACTCACACTGTGTGCTTTCTGTATACATATTTTTTACATATTCCCTGATACTCAGCAATGACTCCAGTGCTCAAGTCCCATTGCAGTTGGCTTGACCTTGTGTAAACAACAGTGTGCAGACTGAGGCTGTGTATCAGACTTGTCTCTTACCTCTGTGTTTTATTGTCTAGTCACCTCCTTTGGCTGTAAAAGCCAAAAGCAACCTTTTCATTTAGTGAATAAATACCAGGAGTCACAGGGGGATGCAAACGCAATTCTGAAGTAGTTCTACCATCACAGCATCAAATGCTTTGAGAGACTGCTGTCTTTATTCTACGTTTTTTTTGCAGAACCCTCATTTTAATCTGTCTAAACAGGTGCAGATTTTTTTCTTTTTTAAAAAAAATAATATATTTTTAATCTTCATCTCTTTATGAACTCTGGACTTTAAAAGCAACACAGCTGATTCAGGCATACTCTTTAGATATGTACGGAGAATTGAGGCATGGAGTAAGGCAGCTACAACAGTCTTTGGTATGCCTTCTGCAGTGCTGATCAGAACAAACAGAAGAGCAGGAAGGAAGCAGGTGATTTATATAATAATGTACAAAGAACAATGCCTGTTAGTACTTCTTAGTTTTTTGGACTGTGTTCCTTTCAGCCAACTGCTTCAGTTTAAAGATGATGCAGAAAATACTGAAGAAAATACGTAAAAAGCAGGAAAGAAATCAAGATAAAGGTGAAGTTCTATGCCATACAACTGCTGCTTGTATCTCACTGGTCAGGTATGCAGTTTTGACAAGTGAAAAATGAAAAACTTTTATGTCAGCAATGTGGATCAGCACAGCAGTAATTCAGACTGTAACTGCTATTTTTATAGCACAAGTTACTGGTATTTTATTCAACTAGTAGTGTAGACAAACCACTTTAAATAACCTATCTAATGTGATGGCAGCAATAAAAACAACTACTCCCTGTCCTGTTCAGTGGCAACATGAATAGATAAAAATCGTAGAGAAATTCTTTGGAAGTCCAGCTCTCTCTGTTCAGGCAGGACCCCATATGAAATGACAGACTGATCAGCGTTAAGAAATAAGTAAATATGCTGAATAGATATATGGTGCTTGATCTCCAGCTATTCCTCTAAATCTCAAAAGATGCTCCAAGCAATTTTGCTGCCAAGTGCAGGGACAAGAATGATCAAAAATGTTCACTTGTCATTTTACTCATTGCTGCAGTTCCAGAGCTTTTCCTGGCTTCGTTATTGTTGTTGCTCGAAGTCTGTTGCCCACATTCGGATGGTAAATTGAGCTGCTTTCTAGCCAAGAGTCTGTGAAGTGAGCTGCAGAGGAAGTACAAAGAAGATGTGGTATATTTATTAGCAAATTATGAGTCACCGTGAGTATGATGGACTCTTTCAAACTGTTGAAACAAATATCTAACAAATATTAAACAAATATTTTAGTGGCTTGTGAAATACTTGCTCAGAGAAAGAATGCAAAACCTAGCGGTACTGCCTTTAGGTCTCCAGCAAAACCACATTTAGATGAAAAACATTAGTTCCGTTCTTGCTCTCTTTTATTTGGTAAGAATTGGTCCAACACTAACAAATGGCTTCCACTTTTTTTGGGGGTGGGGAGGTGAGAATACCGTATGTCTAGACCTGTGTAAATCAGCAACAAGTACCACATAATCATTGGAGTTGTATTTGCCAAAATGTTTAGTCATCCAATTTCCTTTTGGCGTACATTAATATCCATTAGTCTTTGTATGTGACAGCTCCATACTTTCTTCCTAAAAGTGCTGTGAACACCTGTATCACAGGGAAGGAACTCATATTGCTAAGAAGCCAGCTCATAAGGAAAGATGTCTTATGCTCCATTATCAGATGTACTGGACTATTCCCTGAAACAAAATGTTTAATGTTTTGATATCTGAGGGATTTTTGTTTGTTTGTTCATTTAATTTTAAATTATCATTAATTAAACTTTGATTTCCTTTTGTTCCTTAAAACAGTTACGGGGAATCTTTCTAAGCCTTTCACTTTATTCTATTTATTGTACTGTGTAACGGAAATCCTTTGCTTGCATATGGTCTTATCTGCCAGCAGTTGAATCTAAGTATGAACAGGGGCTTAGACTTGAGGTTCATAGAAAGACTAGGTGTAGTTGAAGAAACTAGCGGAACTGAGTTTTAGAGGCATGACTGTACCTCATAAAATAATGTGTCCTTATGGATTAATTTCAGGTACATTGTCATGTGGAATACCCCCTTGTCCTTGAGCTGTCAGGGGAAGTAAGAAAAGGTTTCTTTATTTTCAAAGTATTTATCACAGTACTTCTTACTCATTTTATCTGTGATGCAAATAATTTTTTTATTATTATTATATCACAGCTGTCAGAAAACCAGAAGTAGTCCTCAAACTGAGACAAACCATTCTGAAATAGAATAAAAGAAGACATGATTTTTTGTCATACAATGTGAAATAAGACCTTTATTTTGAAGAAGAGAATAAGAAAAGAGTGATTTGACCTTTACAAAACATTTCTACAGTTGTCTAGGATGTTCAGAACACCCACAGCCTGTTAGTTTGCTAGCTTAACAGCAGTAAAAAGCCAGAGACAGAGTTTCCTAGGGTTCTTCATTATTGGGAGTGATGCTGCCTGTTCTGGGAGCCCAGAGGGAAGTAGGACCCATGAAGCTGCCCCATGAACTGGTAGGACCCATGAAGCTGAGCTCTCACGGAGTTGCAATCAGCATGGTTGCTATCAGCCAGATGGAAGCAACGCTACCCCCATGCCACTTGATTCTTGACCTCCAAATCAACCTTTGTGTGGGAAAGAAGCACTTAGGGGACAACAGTCTGCCCACTGTTTTTTTCCTACAGCTACATTTTCATCTGTGCTCTGGTCTGTTTCATTTTGCATGTAGTCAACTAATAATTAAGGATCATGACACGGTTCTTTCATTGGAACCTTTAATTTATAAAGGTTGTCTCGCCTATGACCCTCTGAAGGAGGGAATTTGCTCTCCATTGTCTTTGTTACACAATGTTACGCGTGCAGGTGGGGTCCATGCTGCCTCAAAGGTAGCTGGAGCTTAGTGCCACTCTATGGATTTCATTTCTGAGGAATTCTTGAGATTCAGCAAGAGAAAAATGCTCTGTAAATTTGAGTTAACAGCAGGATATTTGAGATAGCAGCAACAGAAAGATTAGACTGAATGGTTTCTTAGCGTAACCCACGACTAAAATTTACAGCAGCATTTGTCTTTCATGACACGTTTCAGAACTGTTACAGTTCGCTAATACAAAAAACTGCATAATTCTGCAAGGGTTTATCGAGTTTAACAGGATGGTTTCACCTGCAGAGCTTCAGACTTTCTTTGAACTTTTGGTGTCTCGTTATATTCTAGATATGTTGGGTTATGGTAGTTCGTGATGCAGCTTCCACATATGCAAGAAAGAGACAGCTTATACAAGATTTCTCAAATATATAAAACAAACAAACAAACTTCTTCCGTTTATTCACAGCTACCTTTGGATGACATCCAAAGAAGTGTGTGATTGGCAAGCCATGATCCTGGAAGTAGAAAGGTACCAATAACTTCAGATGGGTTCAGCATGGATGTGCATTTAAAATTAATCTTGGGGAAAATCTAGAATCAAATTGGCATTTTTATGGATTTCTGTCAGTTACTGCAGACATATTGTGTTGCACGTGTGTTTATAGAATATTAAAAAAAAAAGACAAAACAACAACAACAAAAAAAAAAAAACAGAAGATGGCACTCAGAACATTGACACTGACTCAGACACTGGTGTCCCAGTGGATAAAAATTTTAGGAATAAATCCTAAAATTCTGGTTTCTTCTCCCAACATTGCTGATTTAGAAATAGTTGTGAAGAAATGTGTTATTCTGGAGTGTTAAGAAGAGCAAGCATTACAAAGTGTACCAGCTAATTTTGACATGTTTCTCTTTCTCTTCTCCTGGCATTGACCATAAAAGAGTGACCCAAGTTAACACAGGAAGCTGCCAGAGACTGCATGGCACCAATCAATAAGGTTAATTTTGTGCACATTAATCCCAGTAAAAGTTTCTGAATGACAAATTGTCCTCTTGATTGAAACACGTTTGGCTGTGAGAGAGAGCTGGGGTGACGGTGACCCCGTCTTGTACTGCTCCAATCACCTAGCGCTGTGCCACGCGTTGTGGCAGCCATCCTAGCTGCAGCCCAAGACATCTGTACCTGCTTGCTGACAAAACACCCAGGATACCTGTGGCAGCTGGATGTTTTGACAGTATGTGATGCACAGCTGTGTTTGATCACGGTTGCAGTCACCTCCAAGTGAAGGATGGAGGTTTGTGCACAAGCATCATGTCTTTGGGCTGCAGGTTTGGAGCCCGTGCTCTTCAAATATGAAAACCAAATTCTGTCACACTTGGCTCATCCCGAGCCCATCTTGTCTGAGGATGTTCTCCGACTGCTTGTTTGTATGAGGCTTGAGAAAAGAAACAGGATTATTGGACTGTGGCTCGACTGTACATAACTGCTGTTTAGTTTTTGTTCCATTATTACCACTGTTTACGTTAATTGAATTTTTAATAAAAGCCCAAGCAATTCACACAGCTGGTGTTCTCTGAGGCTAGTCGTAGCCAGAGGTCATGATGGCTTTCATGGGCAATTTTGCATCTTTTTATTTGCTCTCTGCTGTTTTGCTTTGCTTTGTTTTCTGTAGGTGCCCAAGAGAGAAATAATTTTGTTTTCTTTCTCATTGACCATGTTTGCAGAGAGATTGTACAACCTTGTGATCATTCCAGTGCTCCCTTTGTGAGTCCCTCCTCAGATTGTTGTGGTGAAAGTATAATGTGCTTTTCTAACTGCTGGCTCACTGACTGCTTGTTGTAGTGCTTTCTCTTTTCTGCTATTCATTCCACCCATAACTTCATTGATTTTTCTAGCTCCCCTTTCTAAATTAGACTTTGGCTAATGTAGACTTCTCAAGAGTCTGTAAGACTCTGGGCACTAATCAGTGTATGAAACTTGACAGGTTATTATGATATTTTTTAAGTGCTCCTTTCTACCAGAGAAGCCATTAGACAAAATGCAACATATATATACGTATGTGTCTGTGTGTGTATGTATTTTTTTTTTCTTATTTCTGGGGGGTGGGAGGAACATGAGTGAAGCACAGGCAAGTATCTGGAATTGCCAGATGGCAGAGTGGTCCCCGGATGCAGGAACGTTGTGAGCCTTTTGGCTCCATGGGTTTGTACCCTGCCGAACAGAGAGCATTGCGCACGTCTCAGGGCTGCAGCTCATGAATCCTGTGTTTGCTTCCCTGCACAGAAGCTCCCAGAGGATCCCTGGAAATTCACCTTGATTGTTCTAAGGCCTTCAGCTGCTCTGAATCTGTCTATGAGTTTCCTGGCCCTCTAGAGCACAGCAGACTGTAGAAGAAACCTCGGTGTTACTACTTTGATTTCCCTAAATATTCATATCTTTAGCTGCGTTATGTGGTCTCTCTAGATACCAGCAGTCTCCAAATCACATGCTTTAGCATTTAAGCCAATGACTACTGATGGATGATAGGCAGGAAGGTATTAAGGCCTGATCTTGTAACAGTCCTGATACTGGGACTATGCCACCACTTACTGAAAGTCATTACCTTCCTGTAACAGTATCTTCACGTACCAGTGAGACCTCAAGTTGGTTTTCTCAAAGATGGGAATAGCTTTTAGGACCGAGATCTTCATGCAAATACATTTACTTCAATTTATACTCTAAGAAAAGTTAAATATCCATTGATGAGACTTCTTAAGTACCATGTACTGAAGGTTTGATCTGGGGCCAGTTTTTTTCCTGGCACAAAAGTTTGTCCTGGGTATAACTTTTTTTTTCTTAATGTTCTCTTCCAGTTTTGTTATTCCCAATGAGACATTATATGAATAAAATTGCAATGATATAATTTAATTTGCTTCTTATATTTGAATTAGCCCAAAACACTGCTCTGATTGCATGGGTACTAATGAATGGGAATAAAGCAATTTTTCTATGCACAGGCAATCCCTAAAATATATATTTCCCTAACATTTAATATAATTGAAGATCCTGCTAGTGTTTTGAGAACATTAAGGGGAGCTAGATGAACTATTTTATCTTAAAAGCAGTCCTGCTGTCTTTCCTTGTATGCTATGAAAAGGGACAGCTGATGTTAATAAAATCCCCTTATCCCAGCTTTTGAAATTATTTTTTTTTTTTCACTTTAAGTCCTGAATATGTGAAAGAACTTGTAGTCCTCCAAAAATAAATTCCAGTTAATTCCACTCTAAAGGAGCTGAGCTTCTTCAGTACTAAAATGTAATAAGCGTAGTATGGGGGTAGAAATGAGTGCAATAATTTGAATTTTACAAATACACTCACACACAAACTATTTCCTGATTTTATTTATTTATTTATTTTTAGGTATTTCATTATTTATAGGCCTTTATGCAGACAAAAGGGCTCATTGGAAATACATTTAATGTACATCAAGGTCATGCCTGAAATGCCTTTTCCACATGCAGGGAGAATTTAAAAGCTGAGATTGCCTGAGTTGTAAGCATGGTGTAGTACTTTATCAACAGCAGTTTGTAGCAGAGCTAACCACAGAGTTCACTTATTCTTCTACAAACAATAGGAGACCTTTGGCTCTCGGTTCCTTTAGAACAAGCTAATTTGCATTCCCAAGTCTGCTCCCTGGATTTATGTCCCACAGAGCTCTTGCTTAATAGACACCTGATATTGCCCTCACAGTGCAAGTGTGAGCATGGTACTGCAGCAGCTGGCAAGAGCAGGTAATGTTAAGCTGATTGCAAGATGTATGTACTGAAGATGAGAGAGGAAAGGGGGTCTTCTGATCTTTCTGAACATCAAACACTACTCAGAAGACCCTTCTTTCCAAAGGACGCTGGCATCTGTGATACAGTTGAGCATGTTTAGATGATCTATTCAATACTAGACATCAGACTAGAGCAGTGTTACCATCTTGATAGCAAATCCTTGCAGAATTTTTGAAATAAAAGAAATATCTACTCCGTGGTGTATTATAAGTCTTAAACTGTTGGGTCGTCCTCATACTTTCCTACAGACCCTTATGAATGTTTCTTTATGATTATTTATAATGATATGAGGCCTGTATTTTCTTTGTTTTGAGAGCATGATTGATATCAGCATGGCTTCAGCTGCTGTTTGAAGCAGGATGTAGACCTGTAGGTCTTACAGCCCTAGCTCCAGCTTTGCTTTCCTTTTTTTTTTTAATGCTAATTACTTTTTTTTTTTTTTTTTTTCAAATGTAGCTTCAGTCACATGCCTAACCTGTGTCCTCATGTTGCACCTTATGAGCTGCTAACTCACCCCTGCACCCTTTCCCTGCTCAAAAACCTTTGCACTCTGGTTTCTCCACTGCTCCGTCTGGCAATATTCCTTGTAGTAATAGCTGATAGCTGTCTAACACAAATGAGAAGGGAAAAATACATTTCAGTGGAGATGGGCCATCAAATGTATAATGATGTCATGAACTTTAAGTCTCTGATGTTGGATTTTTGTGCCATATGGGAAGAACAGCATAGCAACATAACTGCTACTCCTAATTGCATAATATAAATGTCAAGCTTGTTCAAAATTCAAGGATTACATATTGCCAGAAGAAACATTTTTCTGTAGTCTGAAGGTTTTTGGCACAAGGGTCTGAAGGCAGAAGCACTTACTGTCTATGATCTCATCAACCTATTTCTTAAACAGCAGGGAGATGGACAGAAAAAGGCATTTTTACAATGTCTCTGCCAAGGGACAAGATAATTTCTTGCTTTCAGCTCTGAAAAACTTCCAAGATACTTCCAAAAATTCCCAGTACACAAATCTTCATCTTAAAATCAGAAAAGGTAACAAATATTGACTGGAGGTTTAAGCATAACAAATTTATACAGCACATTCATAGAAAATTCACAGATGGATATAACTAGCTGCTTCTTTTGTTCTTTTTAGAAGTGAAAAAAAAAGAAACAAAAAAAAGGGAGAACCACTTAAGAATGATTAGTTGAGTATTTATCAAAGATATATTATTTTTGTAATTTCAATATTCCTACTGGAATTAATAAAAATATAATATATAGTGCCTACAGTAAAAAACTATCACTATCCAAGGATCTTATGAGATTAAAAGCAGACAGAACAGTATATTTATAAATGAAAAAATCTTATCTCTACTGCACAGTAGAGAACTGCAAGTGAGGTTTATGCCAATGTTATAATGGAAATCTGTGGCAAAAATGATCATCTGCTAAGTGATGTCTTAGAGAACTTCACAACTGCTTCTTGTAGAATAGATAGTACATGAAAATCTGGGTAGGTGGTTGTCTTGATTCAAGTTGATTCTGAACAGCTTTTATTTAAGTTGTTCATAATCCACTTGATGACCTCCGCAGTGATTGTTTCATAAGCAGTGACAAACCAACTGGATTTTTGAAGAAGCCTTTTTTTTTTTTTTTTTTTTCAATAAAATAACAGGTCAAGCAATATACAATTCATTATTTTAAATGTTTGTTACGTATAGACATTCTTATTAAAATTACCTGAAAAGAAATTTTGCAGAAAAACAGAATTTTAAGTTACTTAAGTGGCATTTTTCTTTACTTTAAATGGTTAGGGAAATTCCTACCAGACTTTTTTATTTATTACATAATGTAAGCTTGAGTTAAAGCCAGCAAAACATATCGGTCAAATTTCCAATTTGACCAAGTGGCAGAGGACACACATATGATGTATTTAGAATTGGCAAAGGCTTGTCTTGGTGAAGAGTGCTGTAAATTACTTTTGATTAAAAAAATCAGCAGAGGAAGTGAAAAATCATTACAACCAGAACAAGAGCAATAAAACATTAATGCTGTGTGTAAAGATTGATGGGTAGTTGAGAAGCTGATTTGTAAAAGTCACCAGTACCACAGGGCATGAGTTTATTAAGCATATGAAAGAGGCAGAGTGAAAAATGAAGTCATACTTTAATCAACGGAAATGGAAAATAAACAACTCAATATTTGTAGGCTTCTTTCAATGCAATTTTAGTTTGAAGTAAACTACCTCTGCAAACCACTTCCCAAAGACTTTGACCACTTGAAGATGAGCCACCCCTAACCCTGTTTTGTCTGAGCAGCTAAAGACAGATAATAATGGGTGGAGAGGGATATGGGGAATGTAGGCACTTCATTTTCTTTCTGATAATTATAATATTTATGGAAATGCATGGAAAATGTGTGTTTTCTTCTCTATTTCCTACATAATCTGTTGTTTTCATGACCTTGTGTGCATTCTATGTAGTACCTTACACAAAGAAATAAATTACTTGTCCCTAGTGGGAAGAGCTGTAACTCAGGCAGACATGGACAAGAGAATTAGAGCCCTAGGTTTGGACGTTGGTGGCCAGGCTCCTACCTCCTAATCTCTTTCTACACAAGCACCCTATAAATTGTGCTGTCCTACTGGCGGTCTGACCACTCTGGTGTTATACAAACTAATACTAGCTTTATCTGCTCTGGAAATAAGTAAAAATACCAAATACTTCAGTGAAAACAATTGACTAAAGTCAGCGATTAGTTGACCAGGCCTTCACAGTCTCAGAAACAGCCATCAGATGTTTGACACTAATTGTATTTGGCAACCATCTCTGAAAAGACCAGAAAGTCTGAGGATCTCACAGGCATATAACGTCTTCTATTTGGATAGATGAGTCACGCAGATAAGGAAGGACAGAGATGCTGGTGACTACATGTATTTCTGTGTACTGTTTCCACTGTTGCTCTAGAATAGGAAACTTTCCAGATAAAAGTCCATGTACAAAATTATACTCTTGTGAGCTGCCAAACCGACAGCCTTCATACCACTGGCAGAGGTAACATGCGTTTCTTATTCTATCTAGCCAATATGCCTATATTTAACTCAGATCTAAAAGCACTGAAATACAGTATAAGGAATATATTTTGTCTTCTTGCTCATTTATGGTTACTGCAAGATGCTGAGCTTTTCTGGGAGCTGGTGGGATTTTTTAACTCCCACTGGTTTTGTTGAAAATTTGGTATAAATATTTCACAAGAATGCCTGCCATTTTGCGGAGGCCTTCACCTCTCCTCTGAGAGTTAAAGAAGCACTTCACTACAAGCTCACGAAATACATTGATATAAAACAGAGGTTTCCAGGTATCTAATTGTTTAGTTGACTTCCCTTTCAGTAAACTTATTTATATGCCTTTATGTTTGCATGATCTGGATTTCACCTGGAAGTGGGGCTAAGTCTAAAACAAGTCTTTCAGTCCGTGAAAGGGGGAAACACCATTTAACCTTGGAAAAGCCTCAAATTCAGAAGCCAGTACCCTCTTTGGCCTGAGAAATGATCAACCTTTTCTAAGAATGCGTGACACAATGTCTCTGTCATATATGTGGTAATGATATATGACTATTTCTGTTCACACTTTAATACTGTTTACAGTTCAATATTACTGGGATTTTCTGTGTTTTTGTTGAGGTGTGGTCATTTCTGTCATTTATTTTTCATGAGCTTTTATATTCATCAGCTATAAATCAGGTTCTTACAGCCCGTCGACTATATGCTTCTCTTTCTAAAAAGCATAGTATTTTAAAAATGAAATGCGTGGTAGATGTCTTAACTTGAAATGAAGAATAACATAACCACATTTTTCAGACATAAGGGGAACAAAATGAGACGTGGGGAGAAGAGGGTACAGTATTTTCCTTCCTTAGGGCCACTCTTCTGGGCTACAATGTGTAGAAAGATGAGGAACTAATTAATGTTAGCTTTCCAGAAATTGTCTTTCTGTGTGAGTAGTTATTGAAACTTTAGTACCATGGACAAAACAACTGCCACATGAGTATAAAGGTTTCAAACAGCAGTTTTTAAACAGCAGTGAAATGAATAAGGAGCTAATCTGGATCAATACAGTGTTTTTGTGTAATGACGATATTAATACACAGCACTTCTGCGTTTCTTATAACACCTGGATGCTACGGAAGTCATGGCATACCTGCTATTCCCTGGGCATGTGCAATATCGAATGTCTTTGTTATGAAAGCCAAACAAAGCGGACTTGGGTAGAACAACAGTGCAATATATGGCCCCTGCTGAAACCACGGTGAACTCCTCTGACTGTGTGATTAATGGGGTGAGCCCGTTCCAGAAGACAAATAGTGGTAACAAGAGCTTTGCAGAGCTTGTGGAATGTGGCTGGTTTAGCATTGTACCACGAGGCAAAAAGGCTAAGAATTTGTGTAGCTGCTTATTTTTCAGGGAAGTATCAACAGAAAGTGCTGGGTGATTGAACAGGAGATCCGATACATGTGCTTTTTACATGAAGAGAGCTATAGCCAGATCCACCAAGTAGAACAGATCCACCAAGTCCTGCCTTGTCAAGTTCTTTGTAGAGGAATGGGAAGGGAAAAAATAGTGGTCAACTATATGATAAATTTTCTCTGTAAAGTATGAATCACCCAGCTTCCAGTTAAACAGCTTAATCACAATGATTAAAAAACAAACAAAAAACATGAAAACAAACAAACATAAAAACTTGCCTGGTCAACCATGAGGAGGCAGACGTAATTTTGCAAATGGTCTGTGTCTCAGATGATATTTATAAATTAATTATACTCTGAACCTGGAGATGACTGTTCAGCAACAGATTACCCTACAAACTGATCCTGCTTACAAATATGGGAAAATGCTTAACCTGTTCTAATCTGATCTTTGTCCAATGATACTGAGATTCTTTCCCCAAAGAACTCCATGCGAAAAAAGTACTTAGCTGCTTTTGGCTCTTTAAAAATCTTTTTTTTTTTTTTTTTTTTTTTTTTTTTTTTTATGATGGTAGAGAGCACCGCCAGGTATTGTTAATATTGATAGATACCTGAAGCTCTCTTTCAGAATTACACAAGTGCTCTGGGGGAAGGCGTATTTCTCCCATTCTTCTCCAGGCTGAACCACAAATTCTCTTGCTGAACACATAACTGTTATCACAACCAAAGTCCTTCAGCTCTAACGTCCTGAGTCATAGGTGAAATGCTGGATTTATTAGCAGATTTCTCTGGACATGTGGTGTTGAATAACTGTTTCTATGGCTTCAAGGAGAATATTTAGTCTTGGACTCTTTTAAAATAGCAGATATATGTGGCTGTATTTTGGTATCATATTGTCATCTCAGTTTCTGAATCATTCCCTAGAACACTGTAGAGAAAATGAGTTCTCTATGAGGCTGTTAATTTGGGTACATGCTGAATGTGGCTTCCAAAACAACACTTTCACTTACCTGCCAGGATGCTGCTAGGGCATCCCAAGCTAGTGTCTAGGGCTTGGCATTTTTAATGTTATTGGAAAGGGAGCGTCTATTCATATAGGGCAGTCCAATTTTTTTACATATTTACCTCTAACACTTGTTCTCTTCCACATTATGCATTTTAGCCCTGTAGGAACCAGGAGATCTGTAATTCTTTGGGAAATCCTTATGTTTAATTGACAGTTGGTTACTTGTATGCTAGTTAAAAATAAGCTTGAGCACAATGGAGCTGAGCTTTCTTTGGTTCCTATCTTTTAAGCTGGTATCTTCCTGCACATTTTAATAGCTTTTGTAAATATCACCGTTTTTCTGAAAAGCCTCTTCTGAGAGCCACTGTTATGATGATTTCATTATTTTCAGGTGTGGGGTTTGTTTGTTGTTTTTCTTTTTGTCCCTCTTTTTCTTCACTGTTATGCATTTTTCCCCTTCCTCACACATTACTTCAGTCTGTTCTGGTTCTTCTTCTGTTCAACCTTCAGTGTCATAAACTATTCACACTGAAAATGTTTCTGTTCACATCTCACAAATGGATGACAAGCATGAACACAGCAGTGCTGGCTGTACTTCATGCACTTCACTGTCTTCAGGAGTCTGTGAAAGGCAAGACCTACCTCAAACTGACCCCAGTGATCTCTCCTACTCTTCTCCTTGACTGAAGAGCATTTCCGTGACTTGAAGAAGCGGGTCTGTTGAGAGCAAGCAGAGTTATTGTATTTTATCTATTTATTTGGGGGGGGGGGGTGGCGGGGTTATGCCTTTAACCCAAAGTTAGGCTTGTTAAAGATTTCTTGCTTGGTTACAGATTTCCTGTTTTCTGCCTTACAGAGATTACTTTTCTGCCTGGAAAGAGAAGCTAATCTGTGAAAGACGAGTGAAGTTGGAAAGCCTAACTCATCAATGACAGCAAAAATGCCTTAAGATCTGGACAGTAATGCTGGATATCTGTTGTTTCTGTGGTACTTCATCATGATAGTACAGGAACTTTGGTCCACTCCTAAAGGATGCCTCGTAATATTTGTGCTGTCTTTTATTAATAGAGATTGTGGTAACAGTTGGTACAGTTGCATTTTTTTTTTTTTTTTTCTGAATGAAAGAGAAAAAAATTGTCCCTCCAGAAATCCTGCAGAAGGCCTGTGTAATTCTGATGTCTTTTAAGTTTTGGTTTAAAAACTTCTGGCCCTTTACACAGTAATTAATTTCATTGAGGAAATGCACACATTCTGCTACTTGCTAATTACTGATAAGGAAAATGCAGGAAAGCTTGGTGATGAAACATGTTTCACGTGCTTGTCTTTCTTTTACTGAGCCAAGCTCTGCAGAGCTGGCAGCAGTTGCAAAGAGTGTCTTCTGAAATCATTCCCCCTCCCTGTGATTTGAAATTTCCTTCCTTCTTTCCATCAAAAACAAAGTGGTAGCAGCTCATGTCTTGTCAAAACGGGCTTTGCATGCTACGTGCCCTGGGTGGCAGGCAGGTAGTTAGGAAAGAAGCCAAGCAGATGAGGAAGAAAAAGGGAGAATTTCCTCATTTCTTTAACTTTGCTACTCACTATGAAGACTGGAGGAACAGATGCTGTTATAAATACGAGGAAAGGGAGGGAGCAACAGCTTGGCTGGATTACGGATTTGGGCCCTAGACATCCAGTTTGTCATCTTAATTCAGATAACCAGGATTGCCAAATCTTCTTCAGTCACATACTTGGCAGTGAGAAAGTGAGTGAGAGAAATCCCAGCAGACTTCCTGCTTTCTAGATGTCTCTGGCTCTTGAGATAATGCTGTTAAATTTGTAAATGAGATGGGTTAAACCTTAACCAGATGGATAAAAATAAAAATGCTAAATACATTTAAAAAACAACAATTTTTAAATCAGTTTTGTGACTCAGATATTTTAAATAACTAAGAGTAACAATATTGACTATTAAGGGGTGAACTCCTACATTTTTTTTTTCAGAAGGTTTCATCTGAAATGATAGACATTGCACTGGATATAACAAAACATTTCTAAGTGTTGATTTTTTTTGGTTTGTTTTTTTTTAGAGAATGTGTTCTGATATAACTTGGGGCTATTGAAATCAGCACCAATTCCCCTAACTTTATTTGGTATTACTTTATATTTACTTTAATAAAAGTGGGGCCAAAATTAGGTTTTTCTTGCTGTATGTCAGAGAAAGAAGCTTGAGAATGTTTTTTTTTTGTTGTTGTTTTGTTTTTTTTTTTTTAAATAAAAATTTAGCAGCCTTAATATTTGCAGAGCAGTGGCCAAGTGTGGGGAGTTTACAAGGTTTTAGAATTTCTTTAAAAAGGATAAATTGCCCTCCGAGGAATGAAACAGTAATTATGTCCTCTTGGGTGGCAATAACAGAAATTGAAATAATTTTACATTGACAAAAGTTTCACAAATTTTACAATGACAGAAATTAAATAATTTTACTGTGGTGTTATTCAACATTAACATAGGCAGTCTTTTGGCTACTTTGAGGTCATTTTCATTTACTGTTCTTGACTTTGGCTTAGTATTGTTAGTTAGAAACAGCTCCCTTCTTGTCTGTTATGGCTTCCTTGGTGTCTGTTTTAGGGACCGAATAGATCAGTTCTTTCTAATTTGAAGCCTGCATTTGAAGAATGACAAAAAGAATAACCACCTGATACAGAGATGCTGCTTTGCTAACCAAAGCTTTTCATATTTTATAAGCCATACTTAAAACCAATGTTTGTGTGAAGAAATAACATATTTGTAGGTAATAAAATGATTTCAGTTTTCTTCAAAAACTGATACAAACAAATTATTTAGATCTGAAAATAACAATTTGGGGATTTAAGGAAGTATACAATATTATAGGAATCATTGAAAAGTGCTTTGTTATTACAGGTCTAACACAAACTTTTTCTGAAAACTCATGAACAGGTGTCTCTTCTATCTTAGCATAAAAAGTATTCAGATTTTGCATATTATCATAATTGCATATTATCTTTTTTTTTCATATTTTTGTTTTGGTTGTTTGGGTTGTTGAGGATAACTATGTATTTCAAACTTTCCCAGAAGACTGCTTGATGCTAGTGTTCCTATGTCAGACCTCTTCAAGTTACCCCTCAGGATGATGGCCTTCCTTTCACTGAGATATCTGCCTCAGTGATACACGTAAACCACTGAATGATTTTCCAGCATCATATATGAGAAGAAAACTTACTGAATCATAATACAGTAAGATGTATCTTTATCTAATCCATCCTGCTCCCTGAGAATGACCTTTCTAAAAAATGCTTTTTTATCCCCCCTTTTTTTTCACATAGCATCAGTGGTGAACATTTGTAAACTCCAAGGCAACCTACATTGCCTCTTGACTTTCAGAAATGTTTTCTTGCTATACTTATTATATTGTGTCATCTTATTATATTGTGTCATAGTTTCCACAGTCATGTAGACACAAACTTCTTCTTTCCTCTCCACCAGCCTGTTAGATATTGAACAGGTTCCGTTACTGTGTCTGCCTCTCCTTACAATTACCTCTTCTTTGAGTTATCAATTCTTGTTTCTTCCAACTTTCCCCACAGGACTTGCCACCCTTGTTCATTTTCTTGTCTGGAGTCTTTCCAGTTGGCCTACCTCTCTCCTGAGATGTATGCACAACTGGAAACAAGCCTTCACCTGTGGCACTGCAAGTCCCCCATAGACTGGAAAAAATTCCTTCAGGAGTTGCTTGTACATCTACTTACAGCATGTACTTTCCTTTCTAAAGTCTAAGGTTTTTCTTTCTAAAAACCTACTTGTGGTTTGTTTTCATCTTGCAAAGACCTCCAAATATTTTCCTGAAAAGCTTTCACATAATGAGTTGACTTTGTTTTTATGCAATTGATTTATGTTTATGTACATCACATTATAGTTGCCCCCACTGAATTTCACTCTGTTGTTTTAGTACAGATTTATGAAGAAAGTTTTGAATTCTAATCGTGCTCTTTAGTTTGCTGCAGTTCATACCCATTTGGGATCCTTTTAAAACCATATGTTGTTTAATACATCATCTAGGTTATTATGACTATGCAGCATTGAACGCAGGACCATTTGGCCAGTCAATGACTAACAAGTCTCTGTAGTATTTAATTCTCTGTAATATTTTATTCAACTACCTTTAAGTATTGCTTTAATTTCAACTGAGATTATTTTCACCTAGCTTGTACTTTTTTGATTTTCTTTTCACTTATGCGAACCCGTGTTTAGGGCCTTACTGTGGTCACAATACACTTTATATATATACATATATATTTCATTTTTATTTCCCTTGTCTCTAGAAGGGCATTAGATTGGCTTCACTAAATTTCAGTGGTTGCTAATCTATTCAAATAACTGTAGACTTAAACATTATTAACTTACACATTCTACGTATATCTTATATATTCTATGTATATCTTTTGTAGAAAAAATAGTGATTTGTTACACTGTTCTGTGCTGGGTGTCAAGAAGACTAATAACATATAGAAAAATCTTTAAGAAAGCCTGGTAGTTCTATAAACCATTCATAATATCAGTAATACCCAAAGATCAAACAAGGAGGACTATTCCTGGTTGAGCTATGGTGTAGTCAAATGTGTTCATTAAAAATATAAAACACTTGGATCATTGTCTTTAACCAATCTAAAGGAAGTTTAATAGAAGCAATGAGAAATAATAGGAATTGCAAACAAGATACTTCCAGGAAGCTGAAAGAAGGTTTTTCATAATTGCAGAATATCTGGGAGCCACAGATTTAAACTGTGGTGATACAATCCCATATTTATTAAGTGGATTCTGTTGCCAAGATTGGACTATAGCAGTGTTTTGATACAGTGTGATGTGAGAGGGGAAAAGCTCTCGCTGCATATTTTGAGATTCTTATGTTCATATGGCTTATTAATTCTAGGAAAATGAATATGAAGTGCAGATGAACAAATGCTCAGGAAAAACAAACAAACAAACAAAAAAAACAGTGGAATAGCCAATCATCCCTGGAGAAGATGGCTAAATATGAATATAATGCAACTGTACAGTGCTTTGCCATAGAAAATCTTAATTTAACTATCAACAGGTTTTCAGAAACACTGCATAGTATATCCAGCTCTACCAGATCTCAAAACAAATAGTGTTTTTCTGAATTCCAGCGGAAGTGGCTTGCTTGAAGAAAACTTATACTGCTTAAAAGGGGCCTACAGAAGAGCTGGGGGAGGAACTCTTCATCAGGTACTGTAGCTTGTAAATTTAGATTGGGTTTAAGGAAGAAATTCTTTACCATGAGGGTGGTGAGGCATCAGAACAGGACAGGGACGTTGCAGATGCCCCATCCCTAGAAGTTTTCAAGGCCAGGCTGGATGGGGCTCTGAGCAACCTGATCTGGAGGGAGGTGTACCTGCCCATTGCAGGGGGGTTAGATTAGATGTTTTTTAAGGTCCCTTCCAACCCAAACCATTCTGTCATTCTATGAGATCAAAACTTTTATTTAAAAAAAAAAAAGAAAAGAAAAAAAAAAAAGAAAGGAAAAGTAAAACACCCTACTGTAGCCCTTGTCATTGTTGAGAAGAATTAATTGTGACCTTATCTCAGAGTAAGATCTGAAACTAGGAAGATGAATAAAATGAAACTGTAAGAAATTGGCATGAAAGCCAAGATCATGGAGTGCTAGGTCTACTAGTTTCTGAGTGCATTGGTGGGGTCGTATAATACTCAAATGTACGGCTAAACCTAAATATTGTGTTAGATTAACAGTGCAAAGACCAAACCATGGAAAGACATATAGCAAACAGATGATATATACAGAATGATTAAAGAGAAGGTAATGTGGTATTGATCACAGTCCAGTAAATCTAACTCAATCTTCCTTAAAGGCATAAATATTAGGGGGAATAAAAATCTATTAGTGTATAAGGGTAATAGACCAAGGAGCAATCAGTAGCATGAGATGATGATGGAGGAAAAATCATGTCACATAAACTTGATTAATATTTTGGAGATTGAATTACAGATGGCTGCAATGGAACAGATGTAATTTGTATGGCTGTCAGATCCTGCTCCTGTTTATACAGATGAAAATCCCAACTGACTCTGTTGACATCCATTGAATTTTTGTTGATTGAACTCAGAGAACAGGGAACACATCCCTGGCCTTCACTGAAACAATGTTTTCATTGTAAATGTTCATTCAGACATGGTTATGTCTATTGGCATAGCTGAGTAAATTCATAGGAGGATAAGTGTGTAAATGTGTAGTACTGGAGGAAGTGGGAAGATGAGCTGTGTATAGTAACACAAG
Organism: Oxyura jamaicensis; assembly: GCF_011077185.1. Classification (NCBI taxonomy): domain Eukaryota; kingdom Metazoa; phylum Chordata; class Aves; order Anseriformes; family Anatidae; genus Oxyura; species Oxyura jamaicensis. Next base: position 32,451,797 of record NC_048895.1, on the reverse strand, counting down.
CTTGTGATTTGAAAACAAGATGGTCTAAATGAGAAGTTCCCAAAAGATAGCATGTTTACTGAGAGGACGTGGATAAATATGTTGTAACCTCATTTGTGCAGCAGGGAGTGGCCCTTAACTATGCCCTTTCCTCAAAATATTCCCTAATTTTGAAGGAAGCCAGACAGAAGACCCAAGAACAGAGCTGTGGGATGACTGGGAACAGCTCCCAGCCTCCCTTTCTGCACTAGCCTCTTCAGCAATGGAGATGCATCCTGAATAATGGGATAGTCTAAGGCAATTTACTGAATGCACTTGTGCCCCGCTCACAGTGTCCAAAATGTTTCTTTTTGCAATGGAATTAAGATCCCCTAGACAATACCTAAGCATATCTGTGATGATAAAGCATGTACTCAGATTGTGAAGGTTATTAAACTATGAGGTAGTGACAGGACAGTAATGTTGTACAAACTGATCCGATTAAAGTAGAAATACGGGCTAAAAAATTCCCTTGGATTAAAATTATTTTTTAAGGCTAGGGAATACTAGGATTATTTTTAAGCAGTCCTCTGAAACTGGATAATGCGGGATTTCAGATTCCCTACAGCAAATTCAAGTGGAATGTGTGAGAGAGCCTTGAGTGTAGGACAACTTGTCTCCAAGTATCATCCTGGCTCACTGACCCCTGCTACTGCCGCCAGCTGTGGCATACGCTTCTCTCTATAAAATGGCAGCACAAGTGCTGATAAGATTCAAAGTTATGAAGTTAGAACAGAGGGATGGAAGAATTGGAATTTAATATGGTCTGCAGCACAGGGATACATTTTGAAATATACTCAGTGTGCCAAATACTGAGGAAAAGACAGTAGGACAGGAGAGCGCATAGCTGTCGCTGTATAGCTGGAAGGAATTATTTGATTGCTGTGTTACTGTTCACCCTGAGAATATTGCTAATTTGATGTTTACACATCAAGAGGTAATATCTTGATACAAAGCAATTAAAGTGGCAGGAATCTTTTTCTTAGTCATCTCTGCTGTACCCTAGATGTTTTTTTCTCAGTCAGACACTTGAATTTTCACAACACAGAGTGATTAGACAAGCAAAGGCTTAACACGATAACTCAGAGGGCTATGCAGCCTTTGTTTCTCACTGCTGGATACTTGGGATAAGTACTGAGCATACAGACCTACAGAAATGCCAGCTCTGAGAAGAAACAAACATATGCTGTGGGTGAATGAAATGGCGCACTAATGAGGCTTTTGTCAGATGCCTTTCTCTGCTTGTTGTGTAGCTCCATTTTTCTTGCTTGCTATTTAGCCTATAAGCCTCGGGGAAACAGATTGTCTCAATCTAAGTTTGTGCAGTGCCTTGCTGAGCATGGGAGCCTTATATCATAGAGTTTTTGCTTTATTTATCACTTAAATATAGCAGGATTTGCTTTCTGTGCAGCTTTTCTTCTCGTTCCTGGTCTCCAGCAATAGCACAAGCCTATGCAGAGAGAGGGTTAGCTTTCTGCCACAGCACAGGGAATCCCAAAGGAAAACTCCTCTGAGCACGCAGCAATACCAATATCTATCCAAGCCACGGGGGACCACACTGTGTGTTATCTACATGCTTTGTAGCTGAATGTGGTAGTGAATGCAGTATAAAACCTACACATGGCATGTTCAGGAGCTCACTATTTCATCATTGGTGAAGAAAAGCATTTAATGAACTCAGTGGGAACAAGTAAAGACAAGGAGGATATGCCATGTTCCAGTACCCAGCTTGAGAGGTAGTGCATTATCTGCAGGAGGCAGCAAAAGGATGAATATCCACTCCCCAGTCAGCTCTGGCAATGGATCTGTTTCAGTGCTCAGTCCTTGCTTTGAGGACACTAGCTGATGAGCAGGTATGGGAATTTTGTATTAGCAAATTCTGCCTTCGTATTTCTCTAGCTCAGCTCATCCGTTCCTTTGTCCCATTTGAAGGGTATTTGTGCCAAAGGCTCTGCTGCCTATCGGTGCCATCCTGGGATAAGCCCCTTTAAACGTTGCCATGTTCTTCCCAAAAGAATAAAAAAGTTTTTCATAATTATTCAGCCTGTTCCTGTGCAGCCTTACTGTATGTGGCTTCCTCCAGCTTGATGTGGCTGCTCACAATCTGCCCCATTGCTCTTCCTTGATATTTGTTTCTCCACCACTGATATGCCTCTAACAAATGAGTCCTTAAACGTCCTTTTGAAACGAATTACACAGGTTTGCCGCTGTTTGACCATTCAGAGGGTAAGGAGATGAGATGGTGCATCACAGAGAACTGTTATTTCCAGTAATTTTTACTTACACTGTAAGACAGTCTCTGAGCATAGCTCTGAATTATAACCCTTACAAGAAAAAAAAAAGACATCTGTTCAGGCCATAGCATTAACTTCATGGAGGAAACTTCCAACAGGAGACTACAACGCTTTCTTGAATAAATTAACGTTATGGGGTTTTAATGGATGTCTGAAATAGATGTGAGAATTAAAGAGACTATAAAAACTAGGTTTCCTGTTGAGCTTTACTTTCATTGGTATAAAATTCTCTTTCAAATGACTGCATAAAAGTAAACTGTAATTTTCAAGCTAGCTTTAATGATCTATATCAGCTGTACTATACTGCAGAAGGAAAGCTTTTTAAGTATTACTTTAGCTGATGAGTAAAGGTAGCATCCATGAGCTCTGAGAGATGAATACATTCAGCTGGATTAAACAATCACTTGGAAGACTAGGGCAGGGAAATGTTAGATGGGGCCAAGAGGTTTTAGGGCTTGTTGCATATCAGCCCCATTCCATTACAAATTAACCTTGAATTAAGTCTGTGCTGGGTGTTTGTGATCTCCAAAGAGTCTGCAGGTTGAGATTATCAGATTGCATTTACCTCCTGCCTGGTAAAATCTGAACTGCATCTGAAGGAGTGGGAAACAGGTATAAAGGATCTGGCTGCTGCCCTTTTGGGTTTGCTAAGGCAGGTGTGGGGTTGTTGGTTTTTACTTTTTCCCTCTAGAACAAAACTTATTAATTTAGACCCCCTGTTTTTACTGCTTTTTATGCCAGAACTTCAATATGTTATAGCAGCTTCAACTCAAGATATTGGTGAGTGCTTATTTTCTTAATACTTTCATTAAGGACTAGAGAGAACTTGTCATCTTTTAGGAATCTCTTTGCAGGTTGATTTCAATTGAATTGGGAATGTTCTCAAAAATCCATTTTTGTGTCTCTTTGGGTTGACTTCATTATAGTCTTCTTCATGTAGGCTTTCATTAGGCCACCTGATGTAGTCTGTAATTTAAAGAACTTATCAGCTCATCTGTATGTGAGTATGTAAACACATTATTGTTTCTTGTAAAAAAAATGATAGAAAACTTATATACATTTAATTTTCTGGATGATTCTGAAGATGGTTGCCGTGGAGGTAAAAGGCAAGTTGGTTTACTTGGCCCAGAACAAAAGATCTTTGTTTAGGTGGTTTATGTGGTATAATTGCTGTAGCTAATCATGTCCCTGGACTTTCAGTTTCAAAACCGAACACTTTTGTCAATGTAAGTAGTTGCCATGGAAATCCTCACAGCATGAACCTCCTCAGTGAAGACCTTATGGCAGGTAATACAAACTATGTCTATGATTTCCCTAAACACATCAGGCACCAAAGTGAAAGTTTTTTTGCATGCCTTTAAAACGTGTGTGCAATAACTACTGTTTGCCTGTTCTAGCGTACTTTTCCAAACCTTACTTCTTCAAGTCAGATAAAATGAAGGTTATATTCTAATAGTGTGCAATCATTTGAAGAAATAATACAAGGAATTGAATAAATCTCTTTCAACTTCTAGTGTCCTAAAGTATTTTGAGGTGAAATCTTTCCTTCCATCCATCCAAAGACTGCTGAGCTTTTAAAAATACAAGCATGGGAGGCTGTATTGGCATCTGAATGCTTCTTTCCTTCCTTTTCTTCTCACTGATATACAAGGCTTTCTTCTGTGTAGATCTAGGTATTAATGTTTCAGTGAACATCTGGAAGGTGCTTCTTTTCAACAGGATGCAGCTGCTAATTTCTGGTTTTATAGCATTTCTGGAAAACCAAGTTCAGCTGTAACAAGAGTTACAAAGCCTCCAAAAGGACAGATCTATTATCTTGAATAAGGCACACTATTAGAGTGAAATTATAACCTGCAGAGGATTAGAAGCAGTGTATTGGTGTGTACCCTTTGTTAAGCAGCCTTCGTGTGCCCATGCAGTTCCACCTTGTGTCATGCTGTGGCTATAATACCTATGTAGAAAGATAACCCAATTGTAGTGCCATTAGATGAGGGTAATTCCATTAGCTACATATTGATACAAAAACAATTGAGAATGGCATTTGTCCCAAACCAGAGACATGAGGAAATGAGTAAAATAGATTTGATGCCAAATGCCAAGAATTAGATATGGAAAACAACAGTTTAATGACATGCACAGTTTAATGTGAATGCACAAGCTGTATAAATTAATCTGTAAAACAGCTTTTTCAAATATGTCCTACTGTTTCTGTGTGCCTTAAATTAAGCAAGAAGAATATTATTACCTTTTACAAAGAGTGTCCTTTTTTTGTTCTTCAGGGCAAGAAATTCTAAGGTGACCATTCACGTGATCATACAAACTGTATTTATCTCTGTCCAGCTCCCACTGGACTGATGTTGATGTCATGGAAATACCATTCATGACTAACTTGGTGCCAGCTGTAGCAAAGGGCAATTCCAGACAGAGGTGGAGATGGCAGTAATGGTGGGTTTAAGCACACAGATGAGCAAGAATAGAGAAGTTCACTTTGACACTTAACAGCTGCCCCCATAGTAGATAAAAGGAGTACTTCATTCCCCAGAGCTTTCAGTCTGTCTCTCCATTCACTATATTCTTTTAAAATTGAGTCTGTTTAGCTTCCACTGCCAGACACTCTGGCACAGTTCCTCAGGCACTTAAATATCATTGCGGATTTGGGCTTCCGAGCCTACATCTTATTTCCCTCTGAGGGGGAGGAAGCTTTGCAAGTAGAGTTAACTTTGCTATAGAGGAAATAAATGCCACGAAACCTTTCTATTAGATTAAAACTGATAATAAAAAACAACCTCTGGCCCTCCATGAGGTATGTCTGTGAGCTGCAAAGCCCTTGTTGCCTGGGATGCTGTGGAAAGGCTGGTTTAGGTGAGCATCTCATGTGGTTGGCTTCTAGTGAAGCCCAGGATAATTCTTTCTTCCTGTACGATCTCCTTATTTTTCTGTCCTCCAGCAGTATGTATGGAGTGCATCCAACCCACAGAGAGCACAGATGTAGCTACTCCATAAAAGCTTCTGAAACATCCTGTGTCTGACATAAATAAAAATGACCTTTCATATCAATCTCTATCTCTGGCTGACAATAATTGGCTAGTCGTTTTATAACATGACAAGCACATGCAGTGTGCTTGGCACAAACTTCACCAGTATGGGCAAGATGAGATTTCACAATTCTTTACTGCATAAAGATACTCAGAAGGCATATATAAGTGTTTGTATATACGTCTCTGTGTCTGTACACGCATACACACACATATATAGGCTATAAAACTATGCAATAGTATTTTGCACGCAGAAAAGCAACACTTATTGTAGTGTAGCAGCCTGATTCTGTTAACATGCTGGCATAAATCAGGGCAGCTGCATCTAAATCGGCAAAGATGTAAGTAGAGGCAAATTGCTTTCAATGAAGAATTGGGTGTAGATTGCCTAGCTTATCTGGAAGATGGAAGAAATAGCTTTAGACAGTTTAATATTGTCATTTGTCTTGGAAATAGAAACCAGAGAGTTGGCTAATTTTTTTTTTTAAACTCTAGGTCTGATAGGATAAGGCTGTCTGATTCTGATGCTAGCATATAGTTTCCTGCCTTGATTTAAAAATAAAGCTAATCTAGTATATTTTTGGATTAAATAAATAAAATCTTGCCACTGCATTGTTTTTGATATTTCTGGAAATCACTATATGATTTATTGAGTAAACTCTAGTAGCTGAAAATATTCTATGAATATGAAAAATATTTTCTAGGAAGTTACATGTGTTTTCTCTGAAATGTCTATGGCAGTTTCATTTCCTGTGGTTTCATAGTTTTATTAAATGTCATTGTTTCTTCTTGGAGTATATGATCTGTGCTCTCTAAACCAGAAGTATGTCTAGAAGGGACTCATTCAATTTTCTTGCTTTATATCATGTGTCTTTCCACTACATAAAAGAACTTTGAATCAACACTTTCTGCATCATTCAGTGTTTTTAATTATCTACACTTTCAACATCATCACTCTCTCATGTCACACTGCAGGTTCACTGTTGTTTGTCTGTTGGGGTTCTTGATTACAGATGATAGTTAATGCTGGCCAGTTTTTGACTCCTGCAGGTCTCTTATCAGATGCTAGCAAGTTCTTATTTTCTTCTGCATCCTCTTGCATGCTGTGGATGGAGGGAGATGTGGTCCTGAAGTGAGCTTGCATGGGTTTTGCATAATATTCAGGTGCATGTGCTTGTTCTTCTTAATGATGTGTCTCTCAGACTTCTCAATGTCACACAAAAGGCGGAGAGTTTTCAAGCTTTTACTTAGTTTCATTCAGCATTTGCCGTTCTTCTTTTGAGGAGAATAACAGGATATTATCCAGTACAGGGCCTGATGCATTTGATGTTTATCTGCCATTTGCTAATAAAGCACATAGGGTTTGAACCATGTGGGTTGTTAGTCACCAGTATCAAGAAGCAATCGGTAACTGTTAACATTTTTCTCAGATTGTTGTAAACAAAGCTGATCTATTTGTGGTCTGACAATCTGCTGATTATTTTTCCCAAGTCAAAATGTGTTGTTTACCTTCATTTTGTAATGTATGCCAAGATGCTAACAACTCAGATAACAAATGTGTTCAGGCAAATAATTGTCATTGAAACAATGGCTTTGTAATGGTATGTGCTTTCTGTCAGCACTAGCTTTTATTTTAGAGAGTAATGTTTTCTGTAACTCCATTCAGGGGAAGAGGAATTACCCTCTAGTTCACTAGCAATACTGGGGTATGAGCAACCCTCTGTGGCTCTGTTTATTTTGCTGCAGTAGCACAGAGCTTTACCAAGTGGGCATGGAGATGCCCCTAACAGTGTGCCCTGTGATGGGGATGTTCCTGCAAAACAGCAAAGATGAGCATTTGACTTCCCACCTCTGCACAGAGATGGGAGCTGTCTCTGGGGCGTCTTCTTGTGACGTTGCTCTTTTCCTGAGACTTTTGGGTAAAATGAGGTTATAGATCTCTGGCTGTGATTTGCAAGAAGAGAATGAGCTCGGCTCAGATCTTGAAAAAAGTAGAAACCAAGCCCTGTGGATCCTCAGTGGAGGTGGATGCACCCTCAGAGCAAAGCATGGCAGGGTGGCATTTAAATGTTTGTAGAACCCAAATAATTTTGCCCTGACTTCAGCATAATTTATCTCCCAAAGTAGGGACATAAGTGGTTTTTTAGCTATGTAATGGTCATATATGTGTACCTGTTGAGTAGCTCTTCAAAAATATGAAACGGTGTTCAAATCTTAGAGCACATGGTTCTGATGCAACTTAATTGAATTACCTGGTCAAAAATCTTCAGGTATATTTAACCTAAAGTAACATCAATTTGGAAGGAGTTGTATATGATTCAGAGATCTCTGAACAGGAGAGCTGTCTGCAGAAGTGAATCCGATGAATGCATTTAGGTTTGATTTACCTAATAACAGGGTTTATTTCTGCTAAGGTGCTGAACAGGAACTGTTGGATATATATTGATTTGATATATGTTTTCCCCCCTAGCTTTCAAGCTTCAATAAAAATTTCAGTAATACTAAAAGAGAGCTTTTATGCACTTCCACAGTTTCTGAACAATCACTGATATCACTGGCCGTATCCACCATAAGATTGTTTTGTGCCAGATAGTGCTGGCACTTGTGGGTTGAGATATTTACTCTGAACTGCAGGGTGTATATTAACTTTGTCTTCTTCATTATTACTTTAAAATGAACAGTTTTAATTTGGGTCCAACCAGCTGTTATTCTGCATAGTTTGATGCTGAAGAATAGCTCCGCAACTGTGTGCCTTCAATCAGAAACAGACCAAGAGGTGATGACCTTTATTAGCCTGATGTGTTTATTGAAGTGCACTCTGAATTCTTAGCAGAAAATAAAATAAATAAAAAGAATCCCCAACTCACTGAAAAGTCTGCATCATAAACATAAGCTGCTTTTGTAGGAATTTGTATTAAAAAAAAAAAAAAGTAAAGTCTTCCTTTATTTATATGTGATGATGGTGGGAGTGTTCTCTTATGTGCATCTGTTCTATAACATAAATGTGTTTGTGGCTGGAGATCTGAAACTGGAGTACAATGAATGCTTTTAACACCAGAATGGAAGTATTATCTTCATAAAATTAGAGAAGATTGGTTTGCAAGCATGAATAAATGCTGTGTGGATTTGAGGAGACAGTTTACTACAACACACCTGATCAGTTAACTGATCCATCTGTTCTGGTTTTCTGCCTCTGGTAGTTTGTTACTTCAACGGAACAAGCAGGATCTAAAAATAAAGCAAGCATGGAGGAAGGAGAGTTCATCTCCTGACTTTTGCAAGCTGTCAATTTATTCATTGCAATGTGAAGTGTAGTTGGCATCTGATCATTATCTTGCCTTAACTGTTCTCTGTTAATTTTAAAAACAATGGGACAGTCTTGAGCTCTGTTGATTTCTGTGATATGTTACAACACGATCTGTGAGGCTCAGTGCTTACCTATGTTTTGCATAAAGCTGTGTTGGATTTTACTGGTGTTGATACATAATGACCTTGCTAATTAACATATCTTGTTATTGTCTCATAGTTCAACACTTAAGGACGAATATATTGAGACTGTATTGAAACTTATTTCAATAATTTTATAATTCAGCTTAGTTCAAAATAAAAACAAAAGCACACTATGAGGTCAGTCCTGTCTAGCTTAGTTGGCAATAGAAGGCACTAATTACTATAAATATTTTTGATCTACATTGCTAATTTATAACTGACTCTAAGGTAAGGTCTCTTGTTCAATTTGAAATGCTAATATGTTTATATTGCTCATATGCATTTAAATGCTGTAGTAATAGAAAATACAATATATCAGTAACTAAAAGGGTGTGTTTTATCTCTGTTTTTACAAAATTTACCAGTCTTCTCACTCAGTTTGAACACTAAAGGCACTGAACAGCCACAACCTCTCTCTGCCCAACAGCTGGTGTATTACTGGGCCACTTGCCCTTTCCCATTTTAAGTGGTGGGGGGAACGTGTGATGGTGAAATAGAGGCTTGGGTAACTATGGATGCTTGTAGGTAGCTTCAGACTCCTTTGAGTGTGCTTCTAAGCTTTCAGGTCAGCTCCTGCTTGTGATTCTAGACAGTCCTGAGTATGTTGAAGTAAGTAGTGCAGGTATGTTTTTTCTCATCTGTGTAGGTTTTATTGTAATTTTGTTTAGAATGCATATTTGTATAAAGGCATGGCTTTTGAGTCTTGGAGAAACTACAGGCAATAGGACTGTCAAGGTAAGAATGCACTAATGAGGTCAGCATAAGCCTACCAAAATGCAATAACAGAACTTTATTAAATGTGAGGTGACACAGTATCTGTATGATTCAGATTGAAAATGGGTGCCTAAATCAGCAGGTGCACCTTATTTAGAAAGAGAAAAATATGTTTGAGTGGAGCCTTAATTCTAAACCTTGAAGTCTTAAAGGTGGAAAGTATCTGTAATCTAGAGGTGCTTAAATTTGCATTCTGAAATTTCCATGGCTCACAGTGCCTCTGAACGTGTGAAGAGCTGCTGCTGATCATCCTACACGCTACTGTATTTTATCCAATTACCACTGTGTGAAATACAAACATTTCTGTGATATGAAGTAAACCCAGAACTAGCACTGCAGTAGTTACCTCCAAAATGGTAAATTGAAAATACAACACTTTGATGCCCTAGATTCTTCATCTGTAGATGTTCACGCAGGGAGCAGGCAATCCTGGAGGCAGACAGGCCTATCAGTACCAAAGGTAATCAGATAAATTACTCCCTCATTCAAGGGACACTCATCTGTTGTAGGTCACATGCATACTAGCCTTAAGGACAGGGTGCAGGTTCTCAAATTAGATCCCGTTATTAGGAAAATGTAGCAAAATTCTGCTGTATGCTTTACTAGACAAGCTAATGAACCTATATATGTTATAAATTAAGGCCAACATATCTCAGTTTTTCTCACCAAAAGTACAAATACATGGGTAAAACACATACGACATTTCAGTTTACTGAGCTTTGTAGGTGATAGATATATTTAGATAGAAATATTTTCTGAACTTTCACTAGAGTTTACAAAAATCAAGAAATGGTAACTTGATGCTTTTTCAGGCATGTAATTGATAAAGCTCAACATCAGAAAACAGGCTAGTTAAATGTTTAATGATGTAAAGTACAACATGTTGCTTAAAAACAAACAAAACCCATACGTTTTAGGCTATTTTGAGTAGAGACTTCCACAGCTGGAAAACCAGGACCAAGATGCCATGATGATAATGTGGTGCCTAGGCAGCATCCCGCATGATATATCTGGTGTGTTAGTACCAGATTGGTACTGCATAGCCAGATCTGATAACCTGCTAACAAATTACCTGAAGCAAGTACAGTGATTTAAGTAATGCATGATGTTACTGCTGCTACTCCTTCCCCCTTTACTAACACACCTTCTACTTTTCACAAGGGATTGAGATCCTCAAGTAGTGGAACAGGTAAAGTTTACCTTTGTTTTGTTTTGTTTAAGGGCTTTTTATCCAAAGATCTCAGAAGATCTGTAAACTACCAAAAATAAAAGCCCCTGTGCTGTGGGCTTGATAACTCACATACCCGATTTATTACTAATGGCAAAACTGAGGCAAAGAAATAAAGAATGTTCTGTAAATAGGCATAACAATATCTGTCATATCTTCTTTTCTTCACCTCACAGAGGACACTTGCACTTAAAGCTTTCAATTTATTCCAGATACTATCATTTATATTACTATATAGCTAATCCTGCTGCTTGGATCTGTTGCTACTTGGATCTGTTTTCATTTGCTTTCATGTAAGAATTCTTGCTTTGTTTTTAACAAAATAACATTGTAGATTTCGCTGAAAAATTAACTACTTGGGGGAAAAAAAAGTTATAATAGGGCATAGCACTTGATTCCAGTGTAATTATTGTGTTAGACTGTTCAGATTTACAGGTGTTCTGACTATAAATTTATTAAGATGAGACAAGTAGGTTAAAACTTCCTTCTCATCAAAGTCAACTGGTACAGAAGCTAGGTATAAGGCTGCTTGCGTTTTGGATCCTGAGCAATGTAAAGAGCAACACATTCTTCTTCTCTTTTCCAGAAGTACCTGGAAAAATAGAAAGAGAGGTGATTGAAGGTATAGGGGAGGTGGGGAGGACAAACCAACAACCAGACCTAGCAACTATACCTTGATGCTGCTGAAAAATAGAGGAATTACAAACAGGTTCTCTTCTGACTACATTTCTTCTATTTCCATATTGGTATATCTCGTTACATTTTTTGGAACAGCTCTTCATAATCATCTATATAAGCCAAACATCATGACACAATGGGGAAGAACATCTCTCTTCTTATGGATGAAGCAAGGGGAAAGGCATATATTCTGATCTCAGTGATGTAAGGATTGAAACACAGATATTATTTTAACAATATGAGCATGTAAGAATTCAGGAGTATTTTTGCCTTGTGGTGATCACGTTTGTATTAGCTGTTTATGCCAGTTGCAGGGATGGCTGGAGATCAGTATCAGTGTACAGCAGTGACATGCACAATAATATGTGCCTACTGTACAGGTCTGATAAATGCCTTAATCCAATATGATCTGTGCTGGCAGATCTCTGCACATGCATCATGCCAGGATTTTGAAAACGGTCTCATTGATTGACTGTAGGACTAGGAATTAATTTAAGAGAAGTGATTTCATAGAAGCGGTGGACATAATGGTGGAGGGAGGAGGTACTTGTTGAAATCACAGGTGCAGAGAACAGTTCCACGCAGCTGGACAGTTTCAGGTCTTTCAGCAACGGCTTCTGGTATTATTTTGTGATTAGCAAACATCATCATTACTACTTATTAGCGTTTGCTTGCTTGCTTGTTTTTCTCCCTGTAGGAAAGCAGGCCATTTGTAATCATCTGCCTATAGTTTGCTGCATTGTGTTACCAGTGGGTGTACATAATCCTTCACGATGGGCACTTTATCGACCTATGCGACTTTTCACAAGAGTTGGCAAATACTTTCCCTTTCCATTCCTTCTGGAAACTATTTTCACCAGTTTTTCTTTTTACATATTATGTGTATCGTGATTGTGAAAAAGCCTTATGCATCCAACTCCAGGAAAGAGAACTGTGCTCTTCATCTGGCACCCAGATCTCGCTGTATTGATTTTGATTAAAGCTGATCTGAAGCTTAGATGATTTGCTGTTGCCATTTAGTATTAATATTCTTGCCATCTACCTTTATGCATGGTTTTTTGTGCGCTGCCTTTTCTTGGTGTTTATCTTTCATTTTCCCCAGCTTAGTCATACAAGGTGAGCTAGAATGAATGCCTGGCTTTGTTTCCTCCAAAAGACACTTCTGCCCTAAGGAATAATGCAGGCTATTGCAAATCCTGCAATCACAGAGACTGTTTCTGCACCAGCTGATGCCCAGCTTGATGTGGACCAAATAGACAGAATTTATGTTGTCGGAGTCTGGGAAATGATGCTGTTGAATCGCTCATCTCTACTCACAGAGACTGGGCACGGACAAGCAGGCTGTCACCAGCAGTTAGAGTCAGGGTTTTACCATCCATAGTAACTGTAGATGCACCCTCCTGAAGGGAAAGAAGAGACAGATAGCATTTAGTTTTCCATGTCCTATCACTGGCAGAAAGAAAATGCTGCAGGTAAGTATGGAAATCTTTCCAACTGAAAAAGCACTTGAAACAAAACACTGTTTTACAAGGCCTAGCTAAATATTCAGCTTATCTTCCCTGTCTGACATTATTAGCATCAATATAAACATGCTTTTTGGGTCGTTGTTCCTCATCATAAAGCAGCAACCTGATGCCTTAGGGATGTGCTGCTACTAATCTAACCCAGCAGCCTGCAGGTTGGTATGACTCTCTGGAAACTTACAGGGATAACCTGCTGGAGTACTTCAAGCTCCTCTTCTACTTTCCTGATTCCTAATACCTTTTTAAGTCTCGAAAAGAAGTTCACAAGTCAGCAGGGAGCTGACAGAAATCAGTAATAGGCATCAGTCTACACTGGAACAGGCTCATCATTATCTTGTCAAGCAGAGGAACCAGATTCCTGCCAGCAGCAAGGTCTTGATTGCACAGGCTGCAGTGAGCTGCAGTGTAAACAAGTATCTTTCAAGAATATTATGTCTTTAATTAGTATTTGATAGTCCCCGTGAATTTCAGCAGAACAGGAACTGATAGAAATACTTGCCTTATGAGCTAGTTTAACTTGTGTAAAGGGAAACCAGCTTTTCTCTCCTGTTTTTTCCCTTGGGCTGCAAGTGTTTCTTTGAAGCCAGGAGAAAGAAGGGCATCTGGATCAACTACCACTGTGCTTTAGCATAAAAATGTTCTTGGATTTTTATTAGCTTTGTCTACCTAATTCCAGCTGGAGTTCAGTATGAGGACAAAAACTTCAAGGCAAGAACTAATAGGTGATGGTTTTTATCACCCAGCATCATTCCAATGTATTCGCAAGGTACACCCTAGCAAGAATCAAAATCCCCACCGAGACCTGATAGAGGACGGTAGTAGTTTTGTCCCCAACATACAAGATGAAGGGAAAGAGGGATTATTTTTATGGTGGCAGTTGTTTACAGCATTTTTTTCATGATAGTTTAAAGCCAAACGATGATTCCTGTCAAAGATGGCTTCCATGAGAAGGAAGATAATCATTAAGTTTTGTTGCTGGTAGTAAGAGGCTTTACAACTGTGCAGTCTGCTCTGAAATGTGAATTCATGGGTTAACAGGTGTGAATTGTCACGTACCAGCTGCCATATCCAGATATCTGAGTTATTTTTACTTTTTTCAGTTGTTCCTGGTCCATAAGCTATAACCTAAAAAAAAAAAGGAAAGAAAAGTAATGGATTCGTCCCAGTGACTGAAGTGTACACATTCATCTTTCTACAGCAGTTAAACATTCTATTTTTAAATAAAAATGTTCATAGAGGATGACATTATTTTTACAGACATTAAAATTCACATTATGTTTGGTATTCTCATATTGATTCCTACTGATAAAAAGGGAACTGATCACACCTGCCACTCCTTATGCTCTTCTGCATCCTCACTTAACTACTCCTTCTGCCTCCTCCCACTCTCTGCTTTGCATCTATATCCTTCCTGCTTCTGTTCTTGGAACAGGCGCTTCCTCCTCATGAACTCTGGGCCCTGTCAAGAGTGTCTTGAAGTCAAAAAGATTCTTCCATTAACATTAAAAAGGCTGTAGACCAGACCTTATTTTTCTCATTATCTGCCCTTTTTGTGTTCTTCCTGACAGCCCCACACTCTCTGTCACTCTGCTGTCAAATATACTGGATTCTTCAGAGTGCCACTCCAAGTAACCCAGGGAGAAAATATGTTTTGTAAACCATTGTGCATGCAGCACAGACATCAGATGCTGACAGCTTCATTTACACTCAAGCTGGACTGTGTTTGACAAGGCTGAGAAGTGCAGTGCTCTAGCATGGCCCAGGCTCTCTGGGGCTGTTCAGGTCTTTGTTTCCATTTTATGTAGATTAAGAAGGGGAGGAAAAAAAAAGGGTATTTACACATTTGAATTAGATTTGGCACCAAGAGTGCTGTGCAAACATATAGGGAAGCTGAACATGCTTGTGAGCTGTGTTAGCATCTTGCTGGTATTTCTGATGTGGGAAATAAGGGGGCGAGGGAGCTGTTTTAATCCCAAAGGAAGTGAGTGGAAATAAGGTTCAGGTTGATTCTGCAAATGGAAGTATCTGAGATAGGAGCTTCCTGCCTTAGGTGAGTCGGATCGGTGGCCAAAGGTGGGCGTTTCCAAGAGGCAAGGCAGGCTATGAGTGAATTGCTTTTTAAGGCTGCATTATTTTCTCAGCAGATAGGGTTGCAAGGCCTGGATTTGTCCAGTCTGATCACAAGGCACCTATTATCTGTACCTTTAAAAAAAAATCTCCTTCTCTTTTATAGAAATTAAACCTCCTACCTCTGTTTCAAAGTTATCTCCAAACATACTCAAGGATTGCTTCTGTTTTATTTCTCTGCGATGATCATTCAGCCAGCCATGGAAGGAAAATGGCTCCATAACAGAAGTGGAATTTAGAGGGAAAGGCGTTTCTTTCAGGAGTTCATCTGTAAATGCAGCAGAGGACTATCAGTGGCATTTCCTTGAGCAGCTTTGCAAACTTTTTACTGTTGCTTACAGCTTGAAGGTTTCGATTCACAGGCATTACCTAGGTAAAAGTCAACGACCATAGCACTGTTTGCTATTACAGTTATCACAATGTTGCACTTGAGGTTAAGATGCGTGTCTTACTTGTGTGTCTTGGTGAAGTTGCTTCTCTGAAGCTGTTGTCAGAATTGTGCATCCAGGCTTCTTAAAAACATGTTCAAACAGTATGTGATAGACTAGCTAGTCCTTCTGGAAATGCTCTTTGCTCTCTTTCAGACCAGCTTGTGCCTTAGTAAAAACTGATGTATTGTTTCTGAGCCTTTGCTGAGTATCCCCTGACATACCAGAGGAATGAGACCCCTAGAACCACCTTCCTCTCTTTCATGTAGTCAGTACTGGCTTTTGTGCTTCTCCCATATGTGCTTCTAAATACACTGACCACAGTGAAGCAACCTGGTTATCACAATGTTAAATTAAATATAAAGGCTTTTCTTGTGGTGCTCCTGGACTTGTAGGTGGATTTAATTTCCAGTAATTCTCCTTCATAACTGATTTACTTTAAAATAGCTGGAGAACTGAATGCGGTTTCGCTGTAGCTAGTAATATTCAAGACTTGTGCTCTGTGTTGCTGTGAGTTGGTAAATGACTAAAGTTAATTTTGTCTAGCAGTGAAGTTCAGAGACAGGGTAATTGCTTTAGGGGTATCCTAGGTAGCTGGTTCTGGGAAGCCATGGGGGAACGCCTCTAGAAGAATTTCATGTCAGGATGCCAACTAGATGCAGGAAAAACTCACCAGATATCTGTCTCCCAAAGGCATTGAGCTAATAAACTCACAGCCAAATTCCAGTTACAACCTACTCTTCCTTGTGTTGTATCAAGTATTAGGGCATTCATTAGGCAGAGTTCTTCTGGTTCTTTTCTAAAGCTACATTTCGTGGTTCTGGAGTGTTTTGAAAGCATCACTGCAGGTTTCTTTGTGGAAGGTCATTTCAGATGCAGTTTTTGAACAGTGTGAGAAGGTGGTCAGTGCAACCAGGGCATGGCAGTATACTGCATGAGCTGCTGCTATTTGATGGATCATAGTATGCAGCAAATATCCATGTTTATCTCCAGAAGATCTGGATGGGATGTTAACTCTTTTTTTGTTGTGGAAACAGGTTTTGTCATTGGAATTTATTCTCTTTAAGAATAAATTCTTTGAGAATAAATTCTATTCTAAGTAGAATAGAATTCTATTCTAAATAGAATTTATTCTTTAAAGAAAAAAAAAAAACTATTTACATTAGATTTATTCTAATCTGGGCCTGGAAACATTAACAGGAACTAGTCTAAACACTTTTATTGTTTTACGACACTACAAAGCAGTGTTAGTGTCATTGCTTGGTGATTTATTTTATCTGACTTTATTTTTCACTTTCACAGGTTCATCAAACTTGCTTTGAAGGTATTTAGAAACACTTGTACCCTTTGTCCTTAAATTATAGATACATCCAACTATAGCCATTGCAAAGTTTTTTGTGTTTTTTTTTTTTTTTGTGTTTTTGTTGTTAGGGAGTGATACAAAATAAATATCTAAAATATCATGATGATGCATAATCACACAAAGAAAAACAATCAAGATGTTTTATCAAAAGGTACTCAGAGCAATTAGGATTCCAATAGCTTTTTAAATATTTCATTAACAGTAGCAATCTTCACTTTCTAAAGAAATATGAAGATAGCAGAGATTTTTCTGGTATCAGACTAAAACAGGTCACTTGAAATTAGAAAAGCCTTTTGTAATACAAGAAAGACATTGGTAGGGCTTTAGTGAAAAAATATAGTATTTTGTA
This sequence comes from Oxyura jamaicensis, assembly GCF_011077185.1. Classification (NCBI taxonomy): domain Eukaryota; kingdom Metazoa; phylum Chordata; class Aves; order Anseriformes; family Anatidae; genus Oxyura; species Oxyura jamaicensis. Next base: position 32,434,491 of record NC_048895.1, on the reverse strand, counting down.
ATACATATAAATGTGTATATATACATACACACACATATTAGACATTTTTCATCTCCTACTCTTTCAAGTTCTCCCTATATATACACGCACACACCCAGATGCCATGACAGTCCTGCTCAGCTCATGGGGTTACACCTTGATCAAGAATTCCAGCATCAGGCCAACATCAGTTCTGGCTTCTCATGCTGGAGGGTGGATAGCAACAGAATGATTCTCTAGGATGGGCACTGTGAAGTTTTCTGCAAGCAGAACTATAAATGCTCCCAATGATTTACAATAAATCTGGGGTAAAAAAAAGAAGGAAAAAAAAACCTGATTGTGCTCTGAGCAAGAAGCAACACAAATCTAACAATGAAAAGTAATGATAAACTTCTTAGTATCTTAACTTCTGTAACCTTATTCATAGTAAGCATGATTTTGCTAGTTTTCCTCTTTCTAGTGATCAACTCTTCAATCAGTCTTCTGACATTTTCTTGTAAGTGGGCCCTAATTTGTTATGGGGTTTGAGCTTATTCCTAATGCAGACGCGTTAACAATACTTGGCCAGTAGTAGGACAATAACCTCTGAAAACAGTCTGGATGGAGTCAATGTTTGGTGTGAGCCACTATGATGATTCTCTTGCCTGTTATTGCAGAACAAATAGGAGAGCACTGTGGTGATGAAGTATATGACATGATGTGTCTGACATTGTTAATGGCCTGCTTGACTGAGTCCTCATCTGCAGATTATCCCTCGAAGCTGAAGCTGCACGTGCCCTGATCCTTGTGAACCTGAGCTAATAAAATACAATGAGGACGATCCAGTACTTTGCAATCTTGCATGTACCGGATTTGAAGCCAGTTGCTTCCAAAGGAACTGAGTGTTTCTTATCAGCCTTATCAGGCTGATATTTAGTTACTTTCTGCTTAGCCTGTATATTGGCTTTCAGTAATGGGGCATATGAGTTGGTGTGTTTCTAGATTTATTACTTTATATTAGCACTGTGAGACAAGGAGACCTTAGTGATAAGGGTAAAAAATAAAAAAATGCTAGAATTGCTATCTTAGATTTTTGCTAAGCTAGTCTGCTGAAAGCCTTGTGTATTTATCTCCAAGTGATGTATTCCTAAGTGGAATATCAAATCTAACATGTTCCTACGCATTGTACTGTTCAGGAGATCCATTTAAGTAGTTCAATAGTTAAGTCCATTTTTGGAGTTCATTGCTATTAAATATTCATACCCCAGCAATGCGTTCTTTATGGTTTTTATAGCTCTTTGCAGCTTTAAATTAGAATGTGGTGATACCATGTTAAGCTGAAAAATACATCATGTTTACGGAATTAATTTATAAATATTTAAAAACAGAAAACTACAGTTTTCATTGGATGTTGATTTGAGTTAAACAATAGAGACTCTATTGAGACTGAGAATATGAAGTTGTGGGGGAAAAAAGAAAAGGACAGAGCATGCAAGAAAACTGCCAGTGCTCGTACAGTTTGTTCCAGTCTCAGCTTTCCAATGTGTATGGTCCTAGGTTTTGTGAACACAACCTTGACAGAGGCAGTCTAAGGGAGAGTTGGAGACTTGCTGGGATTACTGTATTTCTGATAGCAATAAAGAGGACTGCCACTGGCCTACCAGGTAGATGTGTGTGCATTTGCTTACCCCAGACTTGCATGCTACTTGGGAGTTCCCCTTCCCCTACTCCAGTGATATACCTAAACTTTCTTGTCAAGCATCATCTCATTCTCCCAGAGCATTTCTGGAGCTCTGCTAACCCCAGGCTCTTCCTATGGCTCTCTTACGAGCCTTATTTTTTGAGATTTGTTGCAAAGGAAAAAAGCAATAAAGTCTATAAAAAACAATACATTAAAATAGTGTCAACTATGAAACTGATTACATGTTGGCTTTATGAAAAACTGTATTTTTTTCAGTGACATACCATTCTTCACTTCTAGGCAGCACAGTCTAGATGGAAAAATCATTGACTCTTTAAATCACCTGGCAAGTTCTTAGTAATTAAGAAAGGCCCTCCATCCTGAGTGACAGTGCTGCCTTAGAAACAGCCCATCTCTGCATGCTGTGGGCCCATCTCTGAGCAAGGACACAGGAAATTCCCTCACGAATAGTGTCTCCTTCTGTAAGACAGGTAGGCATCCTTATCCAAAGGGAAACACTTAGATCCTCTTTGTTTTTTTTTTTTTCTTATCCTTTAAAAGGCATAAAAATGGCCCATGCTAGGTATAAGGAGTTATTTTAGAATTGTGTATTCATTTATTTCTATCTACCTCATAAGCGTCCCTTTCATCTCTTAAAGAATACTATATAATAATGAATAGTTCTGACGTGAGTTTTTGCAGATTTTCATGTTAAACTGCCAATGCTGGCAATAATTTATACACTGGGATGTTATTCCCAACATGCCTACCTAATTCCTTTGAAAAGTCAGTTTCATTCTCAGTGCTAACAGAAATGTCGATGAGACTAGCAGGAGTTTAATACCTCTGCAAATCAAATCAGTTAGAACCTGTGGACCAAGGGACATAATTTCAGGCACCTGTGTTTGGGGGGAAAAAAACAAGTAGTTAACTCATTCCATATAAAAATCCAGCATGAGAGCACGGATGATGATTGATTACATAGGAGGTTAGTTAGTTCATTTTGGTGTTGAGTATAGATGCAGAAAAATTTAGCTAAAAATTCAGCACTCACATGATGTAATCATACCTTTCCCTGTGTAACTGTATTTGTTTTTGTGGTGTGCCCTAAGAGTTGGCACGAGTGCTAATTTATGTCTCGTCCATGTAATTATTTCTGGACACATTCTTCTTTGTGTCATTAAATCTATGTTAGAAACTAAATAACATTCTTTTTTTTTTTTTTTCTAATTGAAACAGAAGTTTGATGTGGAAAGCTTTGAAAAATATTTTTGTAATAAAGAAATATTGCATCTTCAAAAGAAGATGTCACCAGCCAGGAGGAAGGGAGTAAATTAGAACAACAAAAATGCAGGATTTAAGCCATATTTCTGTTTAAAGGCTTGTCATGATCTAGCTGGGTCATTGTAATTAAGAATGCTAAACTGTATTGATATACTGGCTAGAGCTCCGAGTACAATCCTAAAATTGGGACTCTTACCTCTTCGTTTCTGAATCTGCCTTTTATATGACTGTGGGCATTTCATTAATTGTCTTTGTGGGTAACTTCTTTCCCCACAGAAGTGGAAGTCCTGTGAGACCTCACTACATTTGTGAGATAAGGCTTTTTACAGCACGTGTGAGCTGTTATTACTAAATAGCCTTAGAAACACTAGTTAAAATGTCAGACTGATGCTATAAGTGAGTTTTCTGATTCAGATGTTACTGTCTGGGGGATACTTAAGAACATGAGGATAAAAAGAAGCTACCTTATTAGAGAAGATGCACCTGCTGTGAAACTGCTGAGCTTTACAGCTTTAAAAATATTTATATATATATATATTTACTAGAGTCTGAACAGAAAGGAAAACAATTTTATATGGTGTTTCTTTCAATTTCTATGATGGGTTTATTATATACATTATGTACTTAAAGGTCAGCAGTGGCTTGCTTCCCATGGTGAAGCATTGGGATAAATCTCAGAGACTACAGTTTATGTTCTGCCTTCCTTTGAGGAGGCTCAGCTGAGCCTATTGTAGGAGACGCACTCTTCTTCCCAAAGATTTGTTGTTGTTTGGCGACTGCTGTCATTAGTGGTTCTGTGTTCCTAATGAACTGCTTGGAGTGCTCCTGGCTCCAGGGAACGTGCAGCGAGTAGGCCTAGCTTTTGGAAGATACATTTAGGTTTGGGATTGAAGAGTTTAGCAGAAGTTTTCATATGAAAAACTATAGCAGCCAGTGTATTCCAGACATTGTAAAGGTATTTTGTTTGCATTTTAAGTGTTACTAACTTAAGTTGGTTGTGGCCTGTCTAGTTTGTCTGAACTCTTCATCTACAGTATTAGCTATATACTCACTGGGTGTATCACCTATGTGATATAAAGAGCTGTTAAATATGAAGGAAGGGGAAATGGATGGAGCCAGTGAGAGGCTGCATGATTATATAGGACTGTAGAAGTGTATTAGACAATTCTAGTCTCTTAGGCACTTAGGCAGCCTTTGCTCTTCAGGTGGGCTTCGGGGGAGAGATGTATGTGATCTGGGAATTTATTACAGTTTCTTGTGCAATTTTGGTGGGTCCAGGCAGGCAGTTCAAAATGCTTGACTATCTTTGTCAGCTTGAATACCGTTCTGTCCTGGAGACCTCCTGCTGGCTGTTCGCAAAATACGTTCCCAACAGAAACACTTCTTAATGTCTAAATGCTCATATGCTTGTTCTTTTAATATATTTATTTGAATCAGAAAGAAGTCATGTAGAAGACAAGTAGCAATCCAGATATGTTGGAAGTACTTAAAAGATGAGAGGAAAGAGAATCAAATATTCAGTTTTCTAGACTAAGTTTTCTAGCAAATGAAACTTATTTCCAAAATGTTCATTCTTATTGAAAATAAAATTTAAAAAACATCTTTAGAATTATTTCAGTGTACCTTCAACAGAAAAATATTTATATAGTTACATTAAATTCAAAAGAATGACCATACATCTGCCTTTTGTAAATGAAGACACAACTTCTTCCTTTCTCTCTCTTTATTATTCTGTGGTACAGTTTTAATTGAACTCATTTTGCCCCCTTGCCAGTTATCTTTTTTTATTTTCAGTTCTTAACATACTTCTCTTTTGATCCACTTGACTTTGTACGCCAGTGAAACAACTGCAAATTCTGTCTACAGAGGTTGTACTACATTACCTACAGACTTTTATAGCACTGAGCTCACTCTTATATCTTGTTTAATAGCACTACTGAAACTAGAAAACATTTATTTATAGGCTATACCTTAGGCTGTATGGTATTCCAACAGATTGAATAAATTGTTCAAATTTTCCTACTCATTCAGATACTTGAGTTTTGTCAGGTCTGAATCACAAGCACAGAAATGTGGTGTACTCTTAACAATACTAACCAAATGTAAAGTCCAAATGGTGAATTACCCTAGATACTCCTAGAATCAGTGCAAATTTTGGAAGTGAAGTCACTACAGGACTGGTATTTGTCATATTTCTTCTACATGTCCATTGGCTATAAATATTTTATGGGAATTAAAATTTCACTGATTGGAAGTAGATTAAATAATTTGAATAAATTAAGAAGTTATATTCTGCCTACACCATTAATATTCCTAAAGAACATATTTTTTAAAAAAATCCTAACTTAGGAAAAGTCTTTTCTCACACTTCTATCACATTTCATGTAAAAGAAGCTTGGATTATTTCAGTGAATACTGGCAAGGTAAACTTTGGAACTTCTGAGTAACTTTGTGAACAAAGTTCAGCCATTACTGTTTCTTAGAACCAGTGTTTGTGTCTGTCAGAACTGTATTTAAATATCTCTTGTCCTCGCTATAAAATTGCGATGAAATAGAAACTGTGAGAAGAGAGCCTTGCTTCCAGGCAGTTTCAACTAAAGCCAGCAAGAAGTGTTTTGATAACTGTCATTCCTGTTGTCAAAATTCCTGTAAAGGAAAGCAAACAGGCAAACATACCTTGAGTGATCCATGTTTAGCCTATGTCCTAAATATATTCATCCTTATTGATAAAGGAAGGGAGACATTTTCTCAGGCCTTATCTCTATACAAAAGAGGCTAATAATTTAGTAAAAAAGTTCCATGGAAAGTGTCTCAGGTAAGGACTGCATGCAATGTGTTTCTGATTGATTGTACTTGAATGTACTTGAGTCACTCTTCTAAAAATGTCTTTTTAATAGTTATTGCTGCCTCTTCATATATTCTGAGTATCCTGGTTTGAGGGACTTGCCCTAGTGTTGGCCGAGACAGAAAGCATAAATAAATCAAGAAGTCTGGACTTAGATGTGGCTTTTTTTAATTTATTTTTCCCTTTATTTTTTTTTATTTGTTATTTTTAAAGGTAATTGAAGTTTGATTGATTCCATTTATAGCTTTCCTGTATGAGTGAGCTACAATCAAGGTTTTCTTTGAAGATGTTTTTCATGTCTTTCTCTCTGAAAAGGGGAGGCAATAGTTCAGATTTATGTAGAGATAAACCTCAGAGTGCTTCAGCTGGCACTTTAAAACTGAAGGGATTCTGGATTTTCAGAAGAGAAACTAAAAGAGGCTGAAGTCCAGCCCTCTGCATGGACCAACTTAAACTATGTTAAAACGTGTCCTGAGTGAAACATCATGAGACACTGGTGGTAGCTTATTAAATATTACAAGTGTCATGCTGATTGAATTCTGCTTCTTAGGGAAAAAAGAAAGAAAGAGAGAGGGGGAAAGGGAGAGATGTGGAAGAGAGGAGAAAGAAGAAAAAGAATGGGAGAATGCTTAAAGGAGGAGAGAGCAAGCAAGCAAAAGAGCGTGAGAAGGAGGGAGAGAGGGAGGGGAGAAGGAGAAAGGGAAGCAGAGAGAATGAGAGAAAGAGATGGGGAAAGGGAGAAGAGAGAGGCGAGTGAGAAAGTGGAAGGGGAGGAGAAAGGATGCAAGCAAGAGAATGCATTAGAGAGAAAGCGAGCAAGCAGGAGAGAACAAACAAAAGCAAGAGTGAGAACAGGGAGGGCAAGAGAGGGTGTGAGAAAGTGAGAGGGCAAGAGCATGCCAGAAAGAGGGAAGTCAAGAGAGAATGAGAGAATGTGGGAAAGGGAGAGGGAGGAGAGAATGAGAGCAGAAGAAAGCTAGTGGGAAAGAGAAGCAAGCAAGAAGTGGAGAGAGTGCATGTCTGAGAAAGAAAGGAATTTTTAGTTTTTTTTGCTTGCTTTTTTCTCACAAGTCTCACTGACAGGAGCTGCTACCTTAAAATTCTGTAACTAAAAATCTGGGGTCTTGTTGCTATGTACAAGACACCACTGAGACTTTCAGCATCTTATTGTCAATGAGTACTTAAAATTGCAGAACTGGAGCTGTTTGGTAGGCTGAAGTCCTGCCATTGAAGTTGGTTGCTTCAAACTTCTTCTTGTACCAATAGTTAAGCCATGAACACTTCAAATTTTTGTTGTCGTGACTTGGTGGCTAATCCAAGGGGAGAAACTGTTCAGGGGAAAAATACGTATTGTGCTCTGAGCAAAACAGGTACCTTTACTGTTTTATTGTCTTCTTTTTTGTTGTTTTTCCTCTTGGGGGGGGGGGGGGGGGGG
>NC_048895.1:32272229-32427188 GCF_011077185.1 Oxyura jamaicensis | reverse complement strand
GGGGGGGGGACTTTTTTCAGATTTAATTAAAGTCTCTCGTGGCTCACAGCTTTTGCATAACTTACAAGGAAAGAACTTTACTGGATTTATCAATAAGAATTTCTTATTTAAAAAAAGCATGAATATATGCTATATATGAATATATATTATAACATCTGATTGACTGTCAGGTCTGTTTTTAGCTGTAATTTTCTTCAAAAATATTGACAATATAAATCTTTAATCTCCTTTTTTCTGCTTTGATATAATTAATTGGTTTCTGACATAAGCTCTTACTTCATACTGGTGAGGGACACTTACTGGAAATCACCATATTGAACAAGATAGTATGTGTGAGAGGATTTTTTTATTATTATTACAGCAGCATCTAGAGGCTTCAACTGAAATTATACTTCCTGCGCTAGACACTGTGAAGACACAGTGAGAGACAGTAGCTGCCCTAACATACCACCCCACCTCAAAAAAAAAAAGGGGGGGGGGGGGGGAAGGGAAATATAAGGGAATTATTTGCCTATTGGGATAGTAAGGCATGTCATATGGGTCATCTAGATCTGTGAGTGCTAATTTAACGCATTTACCAAGATCACTACTACCTGGACAAGCTTGAGAAGTGGGCCCATGTGAACCTAATGAGGCTCAGCGAGGTCAAGTGGAAGGTGCTGCACCTGGGTTGGGGCAATCCCAGACATGAGCACAAACTGGGAGAAGAACCCATTCAGAGAAAGACTGAGTTCTGGTGGACAAAAAGCTCCACATGATCCAGCAGTGAGTGCTTGCAGCCCAGAAGGTTGGCTGCATCAACAGAGGAGTGGCAAGCAGGGCAAGAGGGGTGATTGTCCCCCTCTGCTCTGGCCTTGTGAGGCCCCACCTGGAGTGCAGCATGCAGGTCTGGGGTCCCCAGCACAAGGAAAGATGTGGATCTGTTAGAGTCCAGAGGAGGCCACAAAGGTGATCAGAGGGCTGGAGCACCTCTCCTGTGAAGTCCAGCTGAGGGAGCTGGAGATCAGGCTGAAGAGGAGATGGCTCCAGGGACACCTCATTGCAGCCTTTCAGTGGTTAAAGAGGGCTTATAAAAAAAGATGGAGAGCAACTTTTTAATCAGACAGATAATGATTGGACGAGGGGTAATGGCTTTAAACTAGAAGAGGGTAAATTCAGATTAGATGTTAGGAGGAAATTCTTCACTCAGAGGGTGGTGAGGCTCTGGCACAGGTTGCCCAGAGAAGCTGTGGATGTCCCATCCCTGGAGGTGTTCAAGGACAACCTGATTCAAGGACAATCTGGACAACCTGATTTAGTGGGTGGCATCCCTGCCCGTGGCAGGGGGGTTGGAACTCTATGGCCTTTAAGGTCCCTTCCAACCCAAGTTGTGATTGAGCCTGGTGTGATAATAGCCTTTTGGAAGACTGGAAAAGCCCAAACTAAAAGAAAAACATTCTCATGGTGCATATAAATAGAGAGAAGTAAGATCATGGAGACAACAGGATTTTCTCTTTTAAGAAACACAGAGTCTTTTTGGAGAAGCACATTTCCTAGTCAAAGACACAATGCTGAAAGGTGCTTCAGCTGCAGTCTTTCAGGCAGGTTTTTGTCTGGCTTACTGTTCCTTAAGTGCAGGGGCTTGTGGGGTTACTATCCCATATACAGGATTCTGCAATTTTTTCATTTTGGTTGGGATTATTACCCATTACTATCCATGTTCTAGGTCTCTGTCCAATAACTTCAAGAGTGCAGTTATTACTAGAGTGTCTTCTCCAGCGTGGAAGTTGCAGTTGCTATCAAAAAATTGATGCAAAATAAAAGTAGGGCAAGACAGCATGGAAATCAAATATTAAATGAATAAGACCCTACATGAACTAAAAGCATGCATCTTTCCTTGGACATCTTTATTTCCTGACTGTATAGCTATAGGTAGAGGAGAACAAGTAACTATATAGTGTGTAGGATCAACTCACTAAAACCACATTCTCCACAGTCAGAGGTTAATTTTCTTAATACAAGACTGGAATGGCATGCAAGAAAGATATAGATGCTGAGATTTCACACTCTACAGTTAACTGATAGGTCATTGTGACATCCTCACATGAACAGACAGGATTTTGGCTTTTTCTCTTTGACAATAATGTACACGGATTTTATCTGTGGCTGGGGTAACGAAAGGAATTAGTTCCCAAAACAATTTTCGTTTACATAATCACAGAGAAAGAAAAACAGAAACTTGGTCATTTTACATGAACAGAATCCTTGTTGTTCAATCAGATATAATAATTGTTCTAATTCTGAAATTAATTTACATTACCTGGATTTGGTTTTCCAGTTTTATACTGCCTCGAATTAAAAAACCTGAAATAATAAACATTAAGCAACAGTAAAAAATTATGTTAGTGTTCTGTAGGTTAACAGAGATTAGGCAGCAATGCTAAGAATAGCTATGTGAGATCCTTAGCTACTATCAAATGTATTCAACAGGATTATTCCTATTTTGTTGACAGAGGGTTTGGCTGAAAATCCTCTGAAGTTTATGTCACTAAAAAAATTTCCTATTCTGATGCTATGCTGATTTTGGTTTCCTTTACTTTCTACTTGCACAAGTTTACTTGGGTCATAGCTCACCTTTAGCAAACGTTTCGCAAATCAACAAGTTAATTGATGACATTCACACATTTCCTGGAAAGCAGCTGCTTTTTACAATATCTAACAAATTTGCCCCAGTCCTGATTATCGATGAATAATATGGATTATCTATGGATTTAAACTAAGGCAAGCAATAAGAGTGAAAAGCTCTAAGGCAGCTTAGAGTTTTACCTAGTTAACTTAGCATCAATTTAGTGTTAAATTTTCATTCAGTTCTTGTATTTAGCAGAAAAGTATGCTTACTTGTTCACAAAATATGTTTCACGTTTCAGTGGGTGACACTTCTTAAATCTGATTTAATGATTTTAGGGTATACAAGATATAATTAAAGACCTACAGAGCAGCAATTAACTTTTTAAAAGTCTATGAAAAATGCAGCATAAATAGAAAATGAAGTATATAAGTCACTGACTGATAAAGATCCATTAGATAATTTCAAATATCTCTTTCTGTGTAAATTTTAAAAGGCTTACTCTTGAATTATTGGTGTAAGTTGAGTGCCAAGATCTTCACAGTGAAACCACTTTTCAAATAGTACATTAGTTGATTCTCCAACATAGTATCTGACAAAGGAAAAACATTATACAATTTTATTTTTTTATTAACTAACAGATCAGGCATTCTTTTTGATAAAATAGCTACTTGATATGTGCAAGTGTGTTTTATTCTCAAGTGTGGCATACTTCATTCTGAAGTGTGGTTATTTAGGGAAGCTTTATGTTTCCCTGATTAGCTGACTGGTGAGGTGCTTAAATTTCTGTCAGGGGCCTAGTAGTTCTGCTGATCAACTACAGGTAAGTCACCAAATTTCTTTTGCAAACTTTCCAGATTTAATCCTAGAAATTGTTTTGTGCCATAACCTTTTGAGACCAATAAACCCCACTTTGGGTATAGTTATTACAAAAATACCTGTCCCCAAATACAGTTTCCAGTAACTGCTTCCAAGCAACTGTTAGATAAATATTCATTTCTAAGAGAGTCCTCTTGCTTAAGCTCATGCATGGGCAGATAAGAATACAAGATGGCTTATGGAAGTGTTTGGGGAAAAAAAAAAAGGTTGCATAAATTTGGAAAGTATTGTTTAGCTTGCCACTCTGCAAAGTCATTTTGTGTTTTACTTGCATTACTTTGTCTTGTCTTAATGAATAAATAAATTGTACTTTGCCTTGTTGATCTCAGTAGCTGTTGTCTCTAGGATGACAAATAAAGAATTTACCTACGGATTAAAAAAGAATGACTCCATGGCAATGGAGGAGGGATATTCCAGTACAATCACTCACAGTGACAAGTGGTTGTAAATAGGACCTGTGTCCCTTGGGTTAAAGTGACTGGAATTCAGGTTTAGAGGTAAACAAGGCTTATATGATTATACTCCTCTTGTATGTGTATTTGTGTATTCATGTATGTCTTATATCCGTATCAGTATTGTCCAGAAACTTTCTAAGAGCTCTGCACTTCTTCCAGTTTTGCAAAAACAGGGTACTGGGAAGACAATAACGTTATTAATGCCTCCAACATAAGAAAAGGTGTGCTATCAGCACAAATTTTGGATGCCTGAGAGTCTACAGAGAAGAGAAACATTACAAATGTCTCTGGGAAAAGGCTTTGGAAGGAATGTGCACCTTGCTAAGCATTCAAAAAAAAAAAAAAAAAAAAAGATCTCAAAACTAAAATCAAACTTAGTTGCTTAGTTTGCCATAGGATTAAGTTTTGCTAGTGCCCTTTGCTTATAATACAAAGCATGTAATCATTACCTAGGCTGAAACACTGGAGCAGGTTCTTTATTCTTCACTTGCACAATAATCAACATGCTGGCAGTTCTGATTTATGACTGAAGCTTGTAGGCATGGTAAATAATGTAATGGTAACATAACATTAGACCTTGAGTCTGCATACTTCAAAGCAATATTTGCAGGTGGGTGGAAGTGAGAAGCTTGACAAGAACAGAAGTTCTGGTTGTAAATCCCATCTCCCAGAAGCATTCACAGAGCCAGTGTTGCTTCGAAAGTACAACATGATTGTTCACTTCCCAAACTTCAGGTATCTTTGTTCATGTTAGTGTGAAACCATAGCCACTAAACACCTCTAAGTGATTTATTTTTAGGTACTTGATTAGATATCTTCAATTAAGAGTGTGCTTTGTTAATCCAATTATTTTTTCCACCTGCAAACCATATGGTAGCTTCTGATTAGTTTAAATTCTCACCAAAAGCATGACTATATCAAAGTGCAAATCCCTAGATCTACCCAGGGTTCCTTGTAAAGCCATTCAGTATCTTTGTAACTCATGACATCCACAAGCTTCATGTATAAGGTAGGTTATTTTATTTGAAGTTACCTACAGCTACTTATGTTCTTTTATTACAAGTAAACATCGTTTTCTGAATCACTAGCCAATTGGTTCTAGCTCAAAGTATCTTTTTTTTAATAATGCCAGTGCTCAGGATTTATGGACCTGCAAGGAAAATAAAAAAAAAAAGTGCACAAATGAACACTGTTTCAAGTTAAGTGGATTTGTCTTCAGCTTCAAATCCATTCAGGTGACTTTCTGAATTATCCTCTTCTTAATTTCCTCTTTCTTTCTTTAGAGTTCTTTGTTCGAAAAATGTGTGTGTATATCTATAGATGTATATATATATTTCTAGCTCACATACTTAATTCCCCTGCTTTGACATGGCCCAGGCAACAATCAAAACTGTACATGAAAGGGCAAATACAGTACATTACAGATATTACTGCAATTTTAAATCTTTATAAACTACATGAGTAGCTGTGAACTCACTTTGGTCAGCTGTATCCAGTTAATACCAAACCACCTTTTCTAACTTGGCTATCACTGCTGTGACTTGCCTTCTTAGACTTATGAATTCTGTCAAGGCTACAGAACAAGGCTTAGTCCTACTCCCACTAGAATATAAAACAAATCTCTCATTTATTTGAAGACATTGTTCTCATAAGGCAATAAAACCTAGGCAGAGGTGTTTACAATGTAGAAGGGTTAGTGTTAAAAATATTGACTTTTGTTTCTAGCTACCTACACACTTGCCAGGAAAGCTCTTCTTCATCTCTTTGTTTTCAGCACCTACCAAGAAATTAATGTTCTACTTGCCAGAACTGATATGAAAATCTTTTTTTTTTTTTTTTTTAACTTGTGCTGTTACAAAACTGAGATTTCAAACTTAAGGTGATATTCATAGGCAATATACAGGTTGATAGCTCTAACCACAGGACATGTTGTAAAGACATTTCATTGTGTTCCTTGCTAGACTAACCCAAATGCTAAATGAGATCTGTGTGTATAGATAAATACATGTGTGGATAAAACTAGCACAAAATTGCCAGGATGAATCTATTGAATTATTGCAAGTGTATAATACAGTATTGTATTGACATGAGAAATTAATTCTATATTATGTATCCTAACAAAATAGCCAATAGTTATACTTCACCTGAGCCCATCAATTTCTGTCTTTAATCTCTCCCTCTCAATCACAAGGCCCACAGTGTCTGCGTATCTCTGAGGAGAATGAGGTATTCTAGCAGGCAGAAGAAACATCTGTTCAGACAAAGAAATGGGAAAGCATCAGTGGTACGAAGTCTTTGTTTTGTGTATCATCCTTCTTCTGTCTCCAGCCTCCAAAGTCCTCTGTTTCACCTTCCTTCCCCCTGCCCCTTGTTGATCTGTGCTGCTCCCTTGCAGCTGTGTTCAATTTGGTACCAACAGCCGAGCAGATGCTGCTTTTTGCTTTCTCAATGAATGACGACCATTGATTCAGCAATCAGCACTGCCTTTATTGCAGTGAGGTGCTCTCCTCACAGATTGATCATCGTTGCTAGACACAATTAAAATGAAAATCTAACCAGTTACTCTATCTGGAATCTATAAATTTACTGCATTTTCTCAGTAGCAGAAATGGAAATAAAAAGCGGGTTTGTCAGCTCAAGAAGATTTCTAACGTAGTCATCTGCGTGTGTCCCTCCAACACAGTGAGACCTGTGATTGTGTGATGAGGAGAATTCTCCAGAATTAATTAAATACGAGGAGCTACTTACTCATGCAAGTGACAGAGAATGGGCAATGTTTGCCTGGCAGAAGCCTATTACTGAAGCCTGAAAATAAATTTTCTTCTAGCAGCTATTTGACTATGTAGGAAGGTGGTAAGCATGTGCTGTTTTTGAGTGTTACATATTTCATAGCTGAGTTTGGGCACGTCATTGCAACTTCTCTGTCTGCAGGACAGAGCAAATGATAGTGCCTCAGCAGGATTGGTGTTGGTCTTCACACTATGGATATCGTGTGCTCCTTCTCCTTAATACTTCTGGTACATGCCCTATTACTAGACTCTCCCCATCTATAGGTTTGAAAGCTTAGATCTGTTTCTTCATTGAAAAGTTTGTAATGTTTCTTCTGGTGACATTGCATTGTCACAATGCTTCTTCTAGAGACTTTAAGCTATTGGGTCTAATTACACATCCTTCCCTTTATAGACTGACCCCACTAGGTCTAATATTTGATCCTCTCGAAGACGGAGAGCAGTTCAAGCTTTTGACAATGATAATGAGTAGCAGTAGTGGCACATCTAATAACTTGTAGTAATAGCAAGTAAAACACCTAGTCACAAGCTCATTAATAGCACTGAAATCTGTGCTTTACTAAGTCTGTTACTACACAGAAAAACATCTGAATGAAGGTGGGTACATTTTGTCCATAAATTGCTCTTTAAAAACTGTTCTGGTATTATGATGGCTGTGAAAGGTAGCTGTGATGACTAAAGAAGGCTGAAAATAGCCAAATCTCTTAACTTCTAATGTTCTAAGCAGTTTATTTAATGTGGTGTTTGGGTGGGCGGGCAGTATTTACCTGACAGTGTGTATGTAAAAGACTGATTCACTTGAATTCACGTGGCTGATTCTATGCCATGAAGGGGAGTAAGAACTCCTTTCAGTATTTTCTTGGCTGCCTGAATGGATATCCCAAATACCCACAGATTTTTATCTCTTACTGAAATTATGAAATGTTGGACAGATTATTGTAGTTTGCTGTTAATTACAAAGAATTTGTTATAGCACATTCACTTATTTAGTTTTTTAACCCTGATGCCATTTCTTACACAGCAGCAATAAATTGATTTTGATATACTTCATAAATACTAATTTTGCATAACTTTGTACAACGATAAGAGAAAAACAAGTGTGTTTTACCTCCCCTTCTTGGATGAAAATATCTTTTTGCTTCCCATTTTCAATTATCTTTAAACACATGTCTCCTTTCACTTGGTAAAAAAGCTGAAGGAATAAGAAAATAACAATAGGTCAACTGCTCCAAAACATTCTGTACTCCATATTCTGTTTTCAAAGGCTATATGTATGAATACATTCAATCTGTTTGCAAATACAATTTTTATTAACAATAAATAATAGACTTCCAACCTTCATTTGCGTTTGAAAATTTTATGAAGTATGTATTTCCATTATCCATGTATATATGACAGAGGTGAGTAATTGCTTAAAGAGCTTTTACACAAACACAGTGGAACCCTGCTCTACTGTTTTTAATCCTGGGGATTACACTTTGTAGGGCCAGGACTTTATGGTTGAGACATCTGTTAATTGATATGAAGCACATAAAGCTTCATTTCTGTTGTTTTTCAGCTCAGATGTATCAGGGTCTTCACTGTTACATTCAGTCAGATTAAACGCCACTTTTCCAAAAATGCTCCAGATATGCATGCCCATTTTTTTTCTTTTAACAGAGCTTTCTCATGTGGGAATAATTGCCCACTTAGAAGCTGTTCTGCTTTATTTCTGTGGTCACTGTGAAGCCCTGTAACAGCTGCTCCTCATCCTACTGTGTGTGTAAAGGGATTATGTTCTAAGCTTACATAAGGACAGGACTACTGAAACTGTAATTCTGTCTTCAGTGACCTTTCCACGGTTCTGTTTTCAGAGTAGCTTCGTGAGGGCTTGGAGGTGCTCAGACCTGGCCTTGTGCTTCATGGAAGGACTGTGCTATGATCTGTAAGCAGGTCTGTTGTTGACCTGGAATAATGGGCGCATTTTTACTTGTACTGTATAACGATGGGCAATAATACTTCAAAAAGTCAACTTTACTTTTCTCATTCTGCCTTTCTGCCCAATTTCTAATATACTTTTCATATTCTGTCTGCTGTAGCTAGAAACCAAAAAGGCTAATTTATACGGTTGCTGAAGTTCAGGTTAAAATTGCCTGAAATATGACTCAAAGTTAGAACTATAATGGAACTTACTTTATCTATTGTTATTTATTACAATTTTAGCAAAATGGAAACAAAGAGCTCACAAAATACAAATAAGAGAAAGAAGAAACTACCCAAGTATTATGGAAACCATGAACCAAACCTTTTCCTTTAGAAAAGCTAAATCAAAATTTTAAATCAGGGTTTTTTATGAAAGTTTTTGTGATATTGATTGATACATGTCTGAGAATCCAAGAAACACACTTAAGAATAAATACAGTACCAAGGGAATGAAACAGTAGAGAGAACTGAAGGTGTACTGGAAAAAAGCTCATGCTGAGAGCTCTTACGTGAGTGGAAAGCTCACCTTGTGCCAAGGAGATGACCATGGCTAAATTAAACTCTTGTCTAGATGGCCATGTTACCAGGCTATTTATCCTCCTTATCCTCTATCTATTTCCCTGTGTTCATTTCATGTCATTTTCTTGTGTGTTACTGAATGACTGTAAAAATGCAATATTATCCCTCATTACAGAGTGCATCAGGCTTCTTGTACAACATAGTCATTTGGGTGGAGAAATGCTCTCTCCTCCATTTCAGAATAGACCCATCTTATCTAAGAATATAAGGTTCTGATGGATTATCACACAGCCCATTGGTAATACGGCACTGGCAATGCAGAAATTGAAAGATCCTTTTGTAAATGATGACTTTTGGAGTGGTATCTTCCCTATAGCTACTGAGAGAACTGTTCCTAAATGCTTGCACAGACATGTTGATGATGCAAAGAACAACAGGAGGAGAGTTTTGTGCTGCTTGTGAGTACGAATTGTATGGATAAGCATTTTTCTGGCAATGGAAGGCTGGGGAGGGGATAGAAGCTATTCAGCTCAACAGTAGAGCATCGCAGTCACAGGAAAAGATTGTTAACGTAACACTGAATTTTGAATTAAAAGAATTACTTTGTAGTGGGGAAGAAGAAGGGAGGTAGGCTATGCATTGTTCCATTGTCAATAAGTGTGGCTTTTCTGTCTGAATTTAAATACTACCTACCATTGTAAATTATGGTCTATTCTTCAAAAAGTTTTATTCTTTGAATAATGTCTGAGTGCTTTTGGCATCCATAACTCATACTGATGTCAGTGTGATGCATAAAAGTGGCAGTAATTACTGAATCTACCGATGTCCTTATATTATTCCCTGAACTCTTATTGAGGAAACTGTCAAATGTTTAACATCTCTGTGAGTTATAGTCCATGCCTGTTTTACAGGACAGTTTGCCAATATAGTATTATACTGTCACTTTACTGGGACTTTTTTTTTCCCCTCAGTGCTAACCAAGATTTGCGTTCTGGGCAAATATAAGCTCTTCCTACGTATTCTGCTCCCCACAGCCCCCTTTCCTCCCCCCCAAAATAATTTGTTTTAAAAAAAGACAACTGAGTAATGAAGTAGCGGGGTGTGTGTGTGCTTGATTGTGCCTCAAACTGGATAGCATTGTGTCAAACAGTGATGAAAGGCAGCAGGATCAGTGTTGAATCAGTGTCAAGTCTGTAATGAGTTATTTCACCCCAATTATGCAGTCTCTGGCAGGTGTTTTTGGAGAAGATAGATGGAGAGAGGTAGGAGTTCATTGATTCCTTCAGTGGAAGAGTCACTGAAACTGCTTGACTTGGTAGGAATTAATTTCACTGGGGTAGCAGAAAATATGATTATTACCTTCAAAAGAGCAGTATCATCCCTGCCATACTAAGGTTGTGGAAGCTGTATTGCTCTTCCAGGTGTGTGTATCCTAGCAGAGTAAAGAAAGAAGCTTGTAGTAGGGGAAGAACACAATATTTCTAACTGGTTTGCACAGGGCAACTACCATACAAGATGTGCTCTAGGTGACCCTGCTCAGCAGGGGCTGTGAGGATGATCTTCAGAAGTCTCTTCCAACCTCAGCCATTCTGTGATTCTGTTTTATGCAAAGCAGTTCAGTATATGGCTTGCTAATTTATATCCACCTTTGACATCAACCTCTGCCTAGATATAGGACCCCAGAGCTCTGTGAGTGCTCTTGTGGCTGACAGGTTATTCACGGGTTTGCAGTACACTTTGAGTACTGCTTTTGAAAGTGGAATTTAGGATTGCTTAGCCACTTCTGGGATGAGGTTCTGACTTGGCATATCCTGGTTTGCATTGCATGTCAGCTTAAGTACTAAATCAATATGAAGAGCAAATCAAAATCTGCTGTGGGAGTAAAGTCTGGGTGTTCTCCAGACTTCAGCAGTGGCTGATCTATATGAGCACAGAAAAACAATTTTCTCCCTTACTCATCACAAGGCTTTTCAGCCATCAGAAATCTGGAAGGCAAACAGATGAGGAAGGCAGAGAAAACTGTTTTTTCCCTGCTCATTTACATGTCACCTGTGAAACATGAATACTAGGCAAGACTCATTCCAACAATTTTATGCAGCAAACATATTTCTGAAGACACAATCTCTTTCTGATGCAAAGGGATCATCACTCTCATTTCTTTTTAATATGAGCTTTGTTTCTCATTTAAAAAAAATCAGAGTTTTCACCAAATAAATGTGCTCTTAAAATATAAGGAGCAAAAAGATCTCGCTTGCTTTGCTGAGACACATGTTCTCAATTTTACTTGGGAGATAAGCACTGCAATACCACCTACTGGAACGATCATCTTAGCCACTTTCCTCGCTCCTTAGGCATCCAGTATTCCCATACAATCTAAAGGGAGAATGAAGTTGCTAGGGGAGTTTCTCCAAAGCATGCTGCCTGGAGAGCAGCCTAAGTTAGAAGAAGGGGTCAGGCTTTGTTTAAGCAGATTTGTCAGAAACTGGAGCCAAATCCTACTTGTGTGTATGTGAGGGGGAGAAAAAGAGAAACTGAAGCTCAGGCTAGGAAATGCAGACAAGCAGTGACAGATATGACTTGAAATCTTTATCGCTTTTCAGAGCATAACAACTGTATCCCAAACAGAAAGTGTAAATATGCTATAAGAAGCTGAAGGGATTGGCCAAGGTGATCAGAGGAGAGGGGGTTTCTGTTCTGAGAATCCTCTGCAGGAGTGCAGTGTCAGGGCTCTGACCTGTGGGACTGCATCAGCTTGTAGCTGGCTGCATACACTGAGGGGGCCGGGGGGGGGGGAACAACTAGATGCCAAGAGCAGAAACTTCAGGTAAAATACTCATGCAACTATGAGAAGCAGGGCTTTTAACACCAAGTGCAGTATTGTGCCAATGCAAATGTGTTGCAGGTGGTAGATGAAAGGCTGAATTGTATTTCTCTGCATGGAACTGCACTGTTATATGTAGACTCAACATCAGGTGTGCAGAGAACATGAATTGTTACGAAATCAAAGGCAGCTCTTGGAGATTTGTTTTGTTTAAGTGGTGGACTGAAATAGGTAAAGAGATAAGAGCCTAACTACTTTTCTGATCCTAGGTTTAGCATATCTCACCTCCCCCCAAAGCAGCCCACACCGTGCAATAAATAAAATCTGAAGCTGATTTTACTATAGTTAAGCTTTGTTATGATCATGATCATGGTTTTTATGTGCCATTAACTTCCTTTGAAGCAAACAGTTCCCTTCAGCTTTCACTTATCGTATAACCTCCCAGAAATAAGGTGAATAAGATAAAATAATACTTTTTCCCCCACTCAGGCTTTGCAAGTAAGCAAAAATGTGGTAGATACACCGTGAATTTTGTGAGCTGTGTGAACACCTTAACTCTTCACGTCACAAATGCTATTGTATGATAAAAAGTTCAAGAGACCAAGTTATGTCCAGGACTGGAACCTGAAAAAAACTTATGACCCTCAGCCATGAGGGGCTGAGCATTGTCAGGGCTGCCATATGAGCTTTCAGTGCTTCATGAAGGGTTTGTACAAAAACTTACAAAACTATATATATAGTACAATCTATTTAGTGCATGTTAAGAAAGTTTTGTCTGTGTAGTTATACAAATGTTTTCTCACAGCATTTTGCTGTTTTAACAGAAGATGTATGAGAAAGAATATGACATAGTGGTAAATTCAAGCCAAAGAATGTGAATGGCTTTTCTCTTGTAAGGTGCTGCTTAATTTTGCCATTTATAAAATCTGTCTGATAGAAAACGATGTCATGGATATGAGACTGTACTTTTGTGCAGGAGGATGGCAAATAAATAGTGCACAGAAAATGAGGAACGAGCAAAATCTCACACTATGTATTTAGGAAACCCCTGCTAAGAGCAGGAAAAAAGTGTGAGACTGGGCACTGTTTTAGTCTCCACAGATGTAGATTCCAATCAAATCTCCAGACCCTCTCATAATTAGCCATCAGAACTGATTTTTCCTGATACATCTGCAAGCCAAAGGTGCTGGCAGAGAACAGCTCAGGAGGAGGAGCATGCTCCTAAACCCTCATCTCTACATGTGAACTGCTTCCTGCTGTGAGCTGCAGGCTGACAGCACATGTGCCACAGGACACAATTTAAGCTGTCTGATAACAGGCATAAATCATGCCTGAATAAATACAAACAATCCTAAAGTTAACTTTCCTTTCTAAACCAAATATTTTTTGGTATCAGAATACTGGTAGAACAGTATCAGCTAAATTTGCCAAGAGGACTGTGGATTTTTCAGGCATTCATGATTTAGCCTGTTAATGGTATGTCTCTATTCTGGGTTTCAAATTATCATTCAGAACTATGAAGGACCTGTTCTGAATACCTGGGGTTTTTCTTTTTTCTTGTTCTTGCTTTTTAATCCCAAATCCTATTTAGGAATATGCCCTTTTACTAGGAAACTATCTCACAATTTTTAAATGAAAATCATAGATTTAAAGGATTAATTAGATCACAGGAAGGTGCAAATGTGTCTGATAAAATACTATGGTAAAATGCAGCATGGGACTATATTGCACATATGTGACATCGGGCAAAATTGGCCCATCTGGTATCGCAAGTTCTCCTATGTCCCAGGGTTACAAAGGGGATCCATGATGGGAATTTTACGTTTCCATTCATTATCACTAAGTAATTGTTGAAAAATTGCTATGTAGAAGAAAATTTTAGGTATTAATACATCTTCAATCTAGCTGAATTAGCAATGATTTACTATTCTTTTGCACATTGATATATATATTATGCCTTCACAAATGTCTAAATTTTATACTGTTGGAAAGTCATAAGTCACCTTTATTAAATGTGGGTCAAACTCTTCTTCTCCAATACATGAGCATCTTGAATAATAATAATACAAAAAATCTGATGTAAATGATATCCATCTGAATTTTGTTTTATGGGAAGAAGAAAAGATGAATATTTTAAATGAAACAGGATAGGAACTGCTCAGGGACCAACGACAATCCAGCATGAACTGGGAGATGCAGAGAGAACAAGATCATAAAGAGAAATAGATATATCGTATTTACATACTTCATAGTTGGAAGGTATCCCTACCCGTGGGAGGGTGGTTGGAACTAGGTGATCTTTAAGGTCCCTTTCAACACAAACCAGTCTGTGATTCTGTGGTATTTAGTACTTCTGTGCAGACTGTTATTCCAGTTAAACTTCAGATTTTTTTTTTGTTTTGCTCTTAGTATATACCTCTTGCATATTCTTCAGAGCAAGAAAATAAATTAATTGTATAAAAAAAAATGTTGCAGGAAAAAAAAATATTTGGACCCATTCACTTCCATATCTGCCTTCCTTTTATGCTTGGTAGAACCTTAATTTCACTGACCTTAACAAAATTCACTTTGTTAATCTAACATATAATGCTTAACAACATGCCGTATTGATGTGATATTCTTTTAAGTGCTTTCTGAGCAGTCACACTACAGATGTGGTTAATCCGTTCCCAAGGACGCAGTCGTGTTGACAAAATAACATTTTGTTTTCCCCAACTAAATATCTCTGGAATTTCTTTGTCAAATACATGCTGGATGCTGAATTCTTCTGGTTAGTGACATCCACTTCACACCGTGCTGCCCTGAGGTCTGCCCTGCCTGCGTCCCGCCCTGAGGGACCTGCCAGCATGGTACAGTTGATGAAAAGGGATATCCTGACTGTGATGGGTAGCCTGGTGTCTTACCAGACACAGCTGTGCCCACAGGGTGGGCTGTGAGATCCGTGTTACAATTTTGATAGGTTTCTACCTTTTCTTCCTATATTCTGCACTTGGCCCAACAGCTTCTCACAACTCAATGCTTTGTTTCAATACTGAAGATGTGCAGAGAGAGAGACTGATTTGAAAAATATGGAGAGATTCTATTCTTATAGAACCATTGGGTATACTGAGTTAGAAGGGACCCACAAGGATCATGGAAATCAACTCCTGGCTCCATATGGGACCACCCAAAAATCAAACCCTGTGTCTGAGAGCATTGTCCAAACAGTTCTTGAAGTCTGTCAGCTTGGTGCTATATCCACTGCCCTGGGGAGCCTGTCCCAGTGCCCAGCCACCCTCTGGGTGCAGAACCTTTCCCTAACCCCCAGCCTGACCCTCCCCTGTCCCAGCTCCACGCCGTTCCCTCGGGTCCTGTCGCTGTCCCCAGAGAGCAGAGCTCAGCGCCTGCCCCTCCGCTCCCCTCGTGAGGGAGCTGCAGGCCGCCATGAGGCCTCCCCTCAGCCTGCTCTGCTCTGGGCTGAGCAAACCCAGGGGCCTCAGCTGCTCCTCATGAGTCTTCCCCTCTAGGCCCTTCACCATCTTTATAGCCCTCCTTTGGATGCTCTCTGACAGTTTTAGGCCCTTCTTATATTGTGGGGCCCAAAACTTCGCACAGTATTTGAGGTGAGGCTGCACCAGCACAGAGCAGATTGGGCCAATCCCTTCCGTGGACTGGCTGGCAGTGCTGTGCCCAATGCACCCCAGGGTATGGTTGGTCCTCCTGTCTGCCAGAGGACACACTGCTGGTTCATATTGAACTTAACATCAGTTAGAACCCGCAGATCTCTTTCTCTGGGAAAAGAGGATATTCTGCAGGATATTCTTTATCATTCAAAATATGAATGAAAGTAGAAAATGCTGATATCTTTCACAAAGTCTACTGGCTTAAAATTACTATTTTTTTCTGAAAATAATATTGATTTTTTTTGAATTTCAAACTTACTTTTGAAATATAAACTGATACTCTGCAACAAAATATCACTTAAATATTTTTACCTTTCTAAAGTTTCATTCAAAAATGTTGACGTGACACATTTTCATGTGTAAGAACACTTTCTCTAGTTTGCTGTTGGAAATGAACTATAGCACAATAGATCTGATCTCATCACATAGTTTGTTTAAAAGGAAATGAACAGATGGTTTATGGTTCAGGTGCATAATTCTGCATAAGTCTTTGAACAGATCTAGTAAGTACGACATCACTGAGCCTGGCATTGCTAATCTGTAGCTTCAAATGTAGCTGCAGTCTAACCATACAGATCAATTCAGACAATCTATAGGTTACCTCTTCTCCTTCTTCAATATGATAATCCTTCCTTTCATTTGGTCCTCCAACAAACATCACATTCAATTGATGTTGATGCCTAAAAAAGAAAAGTGACAATTTAGAACTCCCTCCAAATGTGGTGTCCTTTATTTCATGGATTTTTCATGGATTTTTATTGTTTATTTTTGTAATTCTTTGACTACAGGGAATCAATGAAACAATAGCAAGTGACAAATAGCAACCAGGATGAGAAAGAAAAGACCTAGATGCATCTTCTTGCTCTGCCACTGGCCTGCCACGTGACCTGAGGCCATCTACTTCCCTCCTGGTGTTTCAGTTCCTCCAGCTGTGAAAGGGGAACAAAGGTACTTACCAACAGTGGAAAGAGCTTTGAACTGTAAAGACGAAGAATGATATGTAAGAGACAGGAAAGACAAGAAAAATGCCCTCTCAATATGATCTGATTAATTCAGGATTCTGTAAAGGTAAATCTCTTTTTAAGCTTAATAAAGGTAAAATCATACTTGGTTCCCAGTGGCAGAATTACTAGAACTAGTAATTTAGAACGTTTTGACGGTAGGAATTATCAGCTAATTTCTATTTATATCAGTTTTGCTGAGGTGGAACAACATTACAATGGTTTCTTTGTGGTTGTGGTTGATTCAGAAAAAGAGATCCTTTATCGTAATTCTGTCCCTTGTAAAAGCCTTAGCGAGCTATTCTCTCAGCTGTCACAAAGAAAAGATAGAACCCCAATTATCTATCAGTACACATATATTAATAAAGAGGTAAGGTAGCAGTTTTCCATTTACTTTGTGTGGGAAAACAAAACAAAACAACACTATAAACCAGAATTGTTAACTATGATTCAGAATTTATCCTTAAGCTCTCTTTGATATGTGAGCTGAAGGGTGCTGACCTCTACTTTTCAATGAGGAAATACTTGAGCTAACTAGAGGTCTTAGTAATACAGAACTGGCAGGACTATGCTCCCCTGCAATTCAGGAAAGAAATACGTGCCTCTGTGACAGCAATTTATAAGCCTCAATTGAGAGAAACCAAACTATTCAGAATTGCTGAACATATCTATTTGAACATATCTATTCGATCTGGTACTGATATCATGCTTACTTTGAAGAGAAGTTAAATTATAAAGAACACATTAAGGATTAGTAAAGCAAAAATAACAATTGTGACAAACCATTCCTTGATCAAATTAAAATCTAAATAATTAAATTAGATTGCAATACTTAAATTTACTGTTCTCACCATAGGAACTTGTATACATTATAACTCCTGGCTTCATGCCAATATCTTAAAAAAAGGAACTGAAATCCGAACTGACTGTATCAGGCAGATATAACACTTGTTTTCAAGGACATGCTGAAATACTTTTGTATTAATGAACCCTTCTACTAGAGAAGAGTAGGAAGACCAAAACCGTAACAACATAGCTAATTATTCATGAAATAAATTCAAATCAACCCTGAAGAATAAGAGAAACATGATCTATGTGCATCTTGTAGCCTGCTTTTAAGATTAACTAATTTTTACGGAAACCCTGATTGATTTCATTAGTTCAATAATTAAAAGGGAAACTATTGCTCTCAAAACCATTGTTCCTTAACTTTTTGTTGAACTGTTTGGCAAATCTAACATTAATTCTGGTACCCTATGGATTTAGTTGGGTTTTGCTTAATAAACTGGCAATGACAGGTTAATACTTGCTATCATTAAGAATTATATGGTGGCACTATCAAAAAAACTCTAACTATCAAATACAAGCAGGAATTCAAAGATGTCTGTTTGCCTACATTGCTAAATAAAGTTGTCCAGTTAATATCATTGCTTTGAAATAAGAAAAATCATAAGAAAGAAAAGGAAGTTCAGCTAAGGCCATCTGGGAGACAGTTAATGCAGTTTCAGTATCATAAAGGTTACAGGAGTGTGGAAATTACTTGATTGCATTATTTTTAGAATGAGCTGCTAATCAATGGCCTATTAAGTTTTACATACTCTTATATTTTTCTTCCTAATCACATAAAGAAAATATGACCAGCAGGCAACCTTTTGAAAATGTCTCAAGACCACGAAAAATGAGATACTCCATGACCATAATGAGGTCTCCTTACAGTATCATATTCTGAGCTCGAAGAAAAGCTTTAAAAGTGACTTAGCAACCCTGTAGAAATCAGCTATCACAAGGGTTCCGATTTTGCGTTAATTGCTCCTTGAGGTTAAAAAGTATTTAAGCTTGCAAGACAGTAAGATTAAAATATATATAATTAAATTGTAGCTCTTACATCACATTGTTTTCTTGACTCTGGTAAAACTCTAAGCAGATGATGATTCAGGAACTGAGGTTTTGTTTTGAAATCCCATATAGGTACTTAAAATTTTTCATCATCACACTTGTATGGAACATAACTGAATACAAGTCTGAAAGCTGTAACAAATTTAGAGATGGGAAGTCCTACTGATACACTGTAAGACCTAGTTTTAACCTTTAATTCTCTTTTGAAACTTAGGATCAGGTTGCTTTTTTTTGTTTGTTTTTTAAGGTGTTTGCCTTCTTGTGGTGTACAAAGCAGTGAGAAGATTTCTTTATACATCTGCACTCGGCACGTAAAGTATCAAAGCCTTTGAAAACAATCTTGGAAATCTATTAGTCACTTACTGGAAAATTGCCTGAAGCTTTTTTGGAAAAATCCTGAAAAATGTAGATATCACTAGAAGCAGGTGGTGAGAAACTAAGAATCTATATAGTACATGGCTTTTCTCTCCTCCTCCACAGGCTGAAGCTTCAATGGAGAAATTGATATATATATATATATATATATATATATATATATATTTTAAACCTATGCAAATTTTATCATGAAAAAAACATTCCCTGTTTCAATGTAGCTTCTTGCAGTGTTTATGGGGGAAACTCACCAACACCAACTACTTAGGGATATGTGTAACTTTCTGACCTCTGATGGACCTCATATTCTAGAGTTACTTCAGAATTACACAGAGCTGCTGGTAGGCTGTGCAGAATAGTGCCGTAATAACAAAAAGGTAATCTTACTGATGAAGAATGGAAAAAATTAGTATTTCACGTACTCTAAAATACTAAAGCTTTACCACTGTCATTGCTAAGCCTTAAAAATAGCTATGCTTTACTAAATCCATTCTCAAAATGAAAGAAATGAAAGCACTTGTAAAAAAGACATTTTCTTCTCTTTCCCACTGTGATACAATTGCAGTGATTCAAGTTTCATGATTTCTCATTTAGAACATCAGCTGTAGTTTCAACAGAAACATATTGCTAAGGATGTACCTCTTACCTTATTTCTGTCTTGCAACTGTTACTTTGAAAAGCAAACTCTTGCAGCTTTGAATGGAAATTAATATAACTGACATTGCTACAGTAGTGCCCATTCAGCTTTTGATTAGAGGTAGCAGTTCAGGGTAGGGGCAACAGGCGCATTCTTTGCTTTTTGTAGTCGTTCAAATGCAAGAAAAATAAATACAGAAGAGCAAGAATGCCTACTTTTTATGTCCTTCTTAAAACTCAGTCTTCTATAATTTCTTGTAGTTTATCCTTTCTTATGAAAACCTTTACATAGAGGCAGTGTTGGACTAAATGTATTGTCCTCAAGTTCACTGACAAAAGAATCCTTGGTAACATGACCAGAATGTGCCACACATTGGACCAACTTGTTCCTGGGCTTTGACGCTGGCAATATGCATACTGTAAACCTGCATAATACCCAGATTTTTTCTTATATCAGCTGGATAATTATTCAGGATACAGTTCATACCTCCAAGCTGTCAGTCAGTGCCCCAAAATATTGCCTTTTCAGCCTCATGCTGAACAGAGCATCCTACCCTGCTCTGACAGCTCTCAAAATGTCCTGGAAACCCACTCCCCTTCCGTTCTCCTTATCTTCATGTGATATATCCTGCCAGTTTTGATTGCTCTTGCAGATTCAGCTCCTCTGCAATATTGGAATAACCGTTAGCAGCTCTAGCAGCTGTTTCAGGTTCTAAGATGGTAGCATGAATCTATTTGCTATCTCATACCATCTATGGATGCCTTGCCATCTCAGATTTCTGTGAGGTTATCGACAAAGGGCACAACACAAAGTCCCTTAGTAGCCTAATTGCCTACAAGAGACTTTGAATCGAGGCAAACATATTGGATCTGATCTTCACAGCTTCTGCAGAGTTACCACAAAAAGATTTCAGTTATTTCCTGTCCTTCAAAACTGCGGTATGACTGGTTGTAGCCTAAGAGGAACTACGGTTCCTTACTAGTCTTTACTAAGTATGCATTTTAGTAGTTTCCTCTGGAAGCTAAAAATATTTAAATATCTATGAACAACATTAAAAAAAAAAAAAAAACAACACCTTCATTTACTCACATAAGTTTATTGCACACAGGAGGTAAGAAGGCTGCCTTGTTTTCTTCTATCCATTTTCTGACATTTACCAGAAGCTCCATAGTCTACCAGCTATGAAACTTCTGATGAAGATGGAGTTTGCATAGTGCTCACTCTGAACAAGCTACATGTGGCTCCATCCCCCCAGCTCAGGGATTGGTTGGTAGAAGAGGTGTCTTCAGGCTTGAGTGTCAAAGGGGACAGATCCATCAGCCAAAGGTCACTTTGCAAAGAGAGTTGGTGCTCCAGCAGCTAAGCTAATAATTGACCAGTGTTTTTAAAAAATTATTTTCATCTGAGACTCATACTGCCCACAGGAGGTTGCTTCGTTCTCTTTACTGCATCAGCTGCAGTAAAGAAACTTTCTATCTACAGAAACTGCCTTGTTACATACAGTTACGAAAACTTGGGCATTCAATATAGAAACATCAGGTTTCAAAGCTAAATGCACTTGAGAGCCAGTGCTCAGATTTTAGTCACGTGTATACAATATAGATAAATTGTATTTTTATACATAAATATCTACGTGTTTTGGGCATAATAATAGAGTCCTATTTCCTTTTCCCACGTTCCCTCAAGCTTGTTAGGCTCAATGATTGAGGTTGTGATTGAAAATACTGAGTACTACTTCTGCCAAAAAAAACAAAAATAAAGATGTCTGCTGCATTTGTAAGACCAAAAGCGGCTATTCATATTTTTTTTTTTTTTTTTTTTGATTTGTCTCACTCTTTGCCAGGGTTGTGGCAGACCTTGTTGGAGAGCTGAATGTGGTTTTGTGATGCCCTTTGGGAAAATGCAGCATGCTGTCATCAAATTAGCAGGCAAAGAAGAAATGGAGAATTATCAGGCATTCCTGGTCTGCATTAGGCTTTATGCATTTGCTAGTTTCTTTTCCACGTCTATATAGTTCCTAACAGATTGATCACTGCTCCCCCCCCTTCACTTTTAATAACCAAATCCATAAACATTTCTTTGCAAACCTGGAATACATGAAATGGGTGGCTGACCAAAAAAAAAAAAGTCATTACAAAATGTCAGAGCTTTTCAGTTGCTCTTGATATAGCTTAGTCTTCTGACTGCATCTATACCGTGCTTTGCGTGTCAATGTGCATGGGTATAAGGGTATCATATGATTTGTTTAGAAGTGATCTGTATAGGCGCCGTGACTTGTGCATATGGGCTGTGCAGCTTCTGGATTGATGAGTCAGGATGCTGGAACGGTATAAACTGGGGAGTTCTTTAGCTTGTACCATTATAACTTTCCTATGGGTGGGGGGAAAAAAAGCGATGGAATGTGAGTTGAGACTAATACTGTACTCTCAGTAAGTGTGAGGGTGACTCTGTGCTTTACTTTCATCTGTCTTCTTTGCAATTTAATTTAAACTCCTTACATAATTGATCCAAAAAACTCTGCTCATTTTGGGGTATGAAAATCCACATGGGGATTACAGTTCTGCTATATTAGTACAATCACAACAGTATTGGCAATACGTTGATATAAGTCCAGAGTACATATTATTTCACTCAATTATAAATGATAAAAAAATGTAACATGATTTATTTAGCACATGAAATTTCTACCATCAGAATGACTGTGGTGAGACATCACTGTGTAGCAAAGTCATTAGGCCTGGTTTTGGACCTACAGACAGGAACATTTTGGTGCTTTTTGCACTGTAGGCTGATGGCATGCTATTTAGCTATGAAGGAAAGCAATCTTCCATTTAAAATGCTTTCACTGAGAGGATTGTGACCCAGCCAGAACTGAAGACTCTTTTAATGACAATGGTTTTGTAAAGCACTACCTCATCGTTGGTAACAGGTATGGAAGAGCAGGACTCCATTTGTCAGGCCTAAAAACCAAGAGGTTGTACAGATTCACAGCTGGAAAGAAACAAAGGTCCTGGACTTGATAGAGCCGATATTAATGCACAAGTTTTAACTGCAGGGTTATTCTCACAAACCCCTACTCTCATCACTAGTCTCTGCTTTTTTCCCTGCTAGGCTGAATACAAGGTGCTATTACCTGCAGAGAAAGCTATCTCAGTCACAGGCTGATAAATGCATTTTTATGGCTAGAGTGAGGTATGGTGGGGAAAAAATAATATAGCTAGAACTACTCAGGGAGGACACCAATGAAGTTCACTTATAAAATCCACCATTACCAGGAATCTGAGGTTACTGTCACAGGAGCAGTACTTTCTGCAACCCTTGGAAATCAGTACATTTTGAAAAAAGCAGTTAATGGGCTCTCCATGTGTGCAGCAGGTATAAGGGAACATTGCTTCTTTTGAGGAGGGATAAGAAATGGTCTGTGCAGCCTGGAAGTAGTGGGCCATGAAACCATATTTCTGTTAAGTGTATTAGAGAGGCAAAGAAAAGAGTGAGTGTTGCAGGCTCCATGAGTTTAAAGTATGGACACTTTGTGACCTGTCTGGGGACCTGGATTTTTCTGGCTAGTCTGCTTTGCTGTGGCTCTTCACATCCATCAAAGTCTGTTCCAGAAGCTCAGGTTTCTACATCTGCTTTCGGCTCAGATCCTTTCCTCAGGTAAGGAAGGCAAAGGCTCTAGACTTGTCAGCTTTTGCTGACAGAGTTGTGCAAGACTACTGAAGCACAAAACTGCTCCTCAATAATAAGCCATCTTTTGCAATGTGGGTGCAGGAAAAAGCATTAGTGGAAAAAAACACACCTGAACATGCTTCCTTTATATATACAAATATATATATATAAATTCTATTATTTGTCTGTTATAAAAGATTTTCTGAGAACAAATATATATATACACTTTATTAAAATAAAAACATTATTTAACTATTTATATTTTTAAAATCCTGTGTAGTTGTTGGAAATAAAAAATCAAATCGGTAACAAACCTACTACAGGAGTACAGTTATGTTCCTGTCTACAAACTAATTCACATGGACAATTTTTTACTATTTGATTTATGAACATACTATCAAGCCTCAGTCTTGGTGGGGACACATGCAGGAAACAAGTAGATCACATAGCACAGTAGAAGAATTAAATATTCATCAAAATTCACTGGGATCTTTGCTATTGCTGTCACTATTACTTTGATGGGAAGGCTGATTGAAATACAACAGCAGTGATTATCATCTATATATAAGCAACAAAAGCAGATTCACTCGGTCCTCCTCTTGCCTGAGTCTAAGGCTGAAGCTGCAATAAAGAACTTTTCATAGCTTCAGCTTTGATTCTTCCTGACAATTTTTATTCACCAAAAGGGCACCTGTTTGGATGAAATTGTACAAAGATTGCTGCAAACATAACATAGGTTTTTTTTGTTTGTTTGTTTGTTTTTGCTAGTGTAATGATGCACTGGTAAAGGTAATGAAGGTAGCTGCAGTTTTCTGGTATGCCAGCTAAATCTATGTGATGATGTAAAATTGCTTTAAGAAATGAACTGACAGCAATTTTCTTCTCTCCACCATCACCTTCATCAACAGCCAGATAGAGCAATCGCACATTACTTCACCTGTCAGTGGTGTATACTACTGAAACATACTCTAAGTAGTGCCCACAGTAGTAGTACCAGCAGCAGAACAGCTGTCTCGACAAGTGAGAAGCATCCTGTCTCCATCCAGAACAGTCTCCAAATGTTTCTGCTCAGTTATGAATAGGAGGTGGGAGGAGGAGGTAAGGAAGTCACGTATACCTGCCACTCACTCTTGGAGGTCACTGCTATCTACTTAAAGCTGGCCGAGTGCCTGTCCCCTGCTGCCAGGCCATAAATATTTCAGTTTAGAGGCCACGGAAATCCAGGCACTGTGTGGCACTGTTCAATCATCCCCTCGGTAATGACAGGTCCAAAGCTTGTTACTTTGCCCATGCTTCGCTGATGTAGTAAGCTTTCTGGTAATTGTGTCCGTAACCCTGCAGAGCTGTCTCAGTTCTAGGAACATAAATACGGTGACAAAACTTAATGACAGAAGGAAAAATAGAAAGGGTATGTCCTTGTGTCAAGTGTAACAGGCCTGGAGCATTACATGGGGTTTAAATGTCTGCTGATGCCGATTCTGTTTCCTGTCTTCCTGCGGCACAGAGATAGTGGAAGTGACAGAGCTGACTGCAGAAGTTCACGTTGGCAGTACACTTTATCAACAAACACGCACGTAAAGCTGTGTTTTTTCCCTAATAACTGTTTCTCAGCAAGTAATACAACATATGCATATACTGTGCTTTGTTCTATGCATAAGCAACGGTTGGCTTTTAGCAATGGTTGCTGAAAATTCAGCGTTTTCGGAGCAGGGTGCCTGCCCGAGGACCTCCCAGCGGACGGGCCGAGCTCTCCCCACCGGCCGGCGGGCACACAGGGGGCGGGAGGCCTCATGCCGGCCCCGTCGCCGCTCCCCGCCCTCCGGCACCTCACTGCGCCGCCCTCCCGGGACGGGAGCCTCCCGCCCGCCCGCGCCGGCACCCTCCCCGCGCCGCCGGTAACGCCGAGGGCCCGGCGGCGGCCGGGGGTCGGGGCGCGGCGGGGCCATTACGCGTCGCGGGCGGGCGGCCCGCCGCCATTTCCCGGCCCGCGCCCGGCGAGTGGTTGATAAAGCGTTCGGGAGGAGTTGGTGTCAGGGCTCCAGTGGCGCAATCGGTTAGCGCGCGGTACTTATACAGCAGTACTAAAGCCGAGCAATGCCGAGGTTGTGAGTTCGAGCCTCACCTGGAGCACAGAGCTTTTTTGGGAGGGGAAAGAGTTTTTTGGGGACTGCTCCTCAGGAAGAAGAGAAACGCGAAAGTTCACGGAAAAATTATGCGTGGGCCCGCACGCGTGCACCCTGCAGGGGCGGGGAGGTGCTGGAGCACGTCCAGGAGGCGGCTGCCTGCAGCTGAACGGGCTGCTGGTGGTGGTCGGGAAGGCAGGCTCGGTTTTAAAAGGTGCATCTGCAAGCATGGAAACGAGCTGAGCTGTGCGCTCGGTTGGTTTAGCGTAGCTTTTCGGTGTGGAATAGTTATCGCTTTCCTTGTAACAGCTGCGTGTGTCACCCTGCTGGAAATAAAAGGTTATTTTATTGGAGGTTACTTAATACAGGGTAAATAAATATTCACCAGAACCATCACTACAACTGCAGAGTAATAAAATCTCATTTACTTTCCTTCCTTCAGCAGTGATATTCCTTGTAATTGCTCACTACCACAGTACTCTTTTAGGAATGTGTCGTCCAGAGAAGGAAGGAGAAGAATTCAAATAATTTTACTTCATAATTGAAGAGGTGGCAGTGCCACAGAAAAAGGGCAATTTCCAGAAGGAGAAAGTTGAGGGACACTGCCCAGTAGGTTTAGGCCCAGAGCTTGTAAGCATGCATGCTAACATCTAATCTACTATCGCAGCAGTGCAGTTTATACTAAAAAGCTCTGTGAGAACCTCAGGATCATGCAGCTGGAGGTATCACCATTGCCTGGTCAGCCCATTAGAGTGTGTACTGCAAGGGTTTGCTCCATATCGTACCACTTAATTTCCACACCTTCCCTATTCTAGTGACCACCTTGTCCCCTCACACCTCTGCAGGAACTTTGCCACTCATTTCAGTGGTGGTACGCTCATGCCTGAACTGCACACCATATCAATATAATAAAGTCTAAATAAACAGAGGTCTGTCCTGTATCAAAGTGATAATACAATTCATCCTTTCTTTGCTGGGAGTTTCACATTTTCTCTGTCATACATGAGTACCGTGTCAAAATGCTGGTGAGTAAAGACAGCATGTAGGAATACTTGCAGACGTATTAGAAATGGTAAAAAATGAAAATACTGCTTTTGTGTAACTGAAAAAGAAATAGCAGAAGACCTATTGATTATGATTGCAGAGGGACTCCATTCCCCAGGTTAGACCCACTTTTTTGAGAAACTGGGGGAAACACTGCTTCCTTCTCTCCCCTTCGTGCTTGTCTTTATGCTTTCAGGAACACCATGGCTCCTGATGAGGAGGAGCCTTGTGTTTGTAATTGGGGTTTGGGTTTGGTTTGCTGGGGTGATTGTACAATTTTGCCAAATACAAGGAGCACAAAACAGATGCTGTTTGGTGCATGCACAGCAGTGATCTAGCTTGTCTACCACTTGCTTCCGCTACACCAGAGAGCGGCAGGACAAGTGGCTGGAGTTGGCACAGTGCTGCAGCCTCCTTCACAAGGCCTTCTTCTGCTCCATCCTACCTGGCTCCTAGTCTGTCTCCAAAGCAATTTTTGTCTGAAAAATTAAAAAAAAAAAAAAAAAAAGGAAAAAAAAAAAAGCCAAGTAAGCAGCACCTGTTAGCATTTCTGTAATTCTCCTGATTGACTCCAGTGCTTCACACCTG
Source organism: Oxyura jamaicensis (assembly GCF_011077185.1). Lineage (NCBI taxonomy): Eukaryota > Metazoa > Chordata > Aves > Anseriformes > Anatidae > Oxyura > Oxyura jamaicensis. Next base: position 32,400,166 of record NC_048895.1, on the reverse strand, counting down.
AGAGAAACAGTCTGAGATGGGGATTTCACACAGAAGATCATGTAACATTAGGACAACTAATGGGGAATTGACAAGGCTAAAACAATTAAAGAATGCTATTTATCTGTGTGCAGTGGCTGTTTATGAAATAAAGTGAACAGAACTGCTATGAAAGCGTGAGAGCATCCTGATGGAGGCAGGGCTGTAAGATGAGATAAATTACAGCACCCGGTGTGGGGTGGCTCATTGGGACCTGACTGTGGGCACCTGGGCCAAGGCTGTGCTGGGGCCTTCTCGTGACCCATTGTGAGGGGCCTTGCAGGACTTGTGGAAGAAGGGTGCTATTTTGGAGCAGGGGTTGGTGAGTTTGTACTTTTTTTTTTACCTTACTTGGGGGGTTTTCTGGTTTGTTTCCTGTAATTTGCCTTGTTCTTTGCTGTAGGGAGGATGAGGCTAGGGCACTGGCTTGTCCCTGCTGAGGAAACTGTGGTGCTGATAGGGTTGAGGACTGGAGTGCCCCTGGTTGTTCATGTTTGTAACTTTTTCCTCAAGAGTTTATGGGTATCTTACGGGCTTATGAGAGGAAAGTGTATGCTTTTGTTTACAGAGAAGCATTTTTTTTGATGGGCTTCTTGATCCTGAATTATTGGTTAGTGCTTTAATTCTAGTTGATAGTGGCCTGTACCTGTAAGCAGCTACATATTTATGTATATGTGTGTGAGGATATCTTCATATCGTTACTGGAAAGCTCCCACTTTTTGTGTGTGATCGGTATCTTCGTTTTTAAAGCTTTAATATAAGTATATTTAATATAAGTATATTTAGAAGATGTTTGTATGTGTGATGCAATGTGTCAGCTGTACCAAGCTGTATTTAGGGAGTATTGATTCCTTCTTCCCACCTCTTCACCTGACAGTAGCTTGCTTACCTGTGCCATGTTTTCTGTTTGAAAGCAGATGACCAGATGTTGTTTTTCTCCCTCTGAGCCACTGCTGTATGTCACCATCCTCGCAGGGTGACATTGGCTTGGCCAGGGCTGTGAGCTGCTGGGGACTTGAGCAGTCCCTGGGTGTTGCTGGAGGCTTCCTTGGGAGGATTTCCCCATGTAGGCACTGTGTTGATTACTCTGGGCTCTGCAGTTTACCTAGGGATGTACATCTTGTAATCTTTACTATATATATATATTATTTCTCTTTTAATATGTCTGGTGTGAATGTCATGCTTGCAGGCCTGTAACCACCTAGCTCCTCTGAAATCCTTTGAGGATCCTTCTTCTTAAGCTTCTTGTAGCTATTTATTCAAGGTCAAGTATGGACTGTAGTTGCTCTATGGTATTTTCCTGGTTACTTTGTGTTCCTGCTGACTGTAGAATTAGAACTTGCTTTATAGGTACATAGAGAAACTTTATGTACCTGTTTCTTATTGCTCAGGGAGAACTTACAAAGATAGGGCTATTGTGTGGTTTTGGAGAATAAACAATAATCAGCTAGGGAGCAGGCTTACAGTGTTTGCATGACTCTTCTCACCTGGGGAGGCCCACTGGAGCAGGAGATGCAGGGTGTAGAAGAAGGAAGGGCAGGGTTATTGCACAGGCTTACTCACGATATTCCTTCCTGACATTTATTTTTAAAAGTGGCAACTTCTTTTTCTCCCATGTTTTTCTTGTTCTGAGCTCTGTGAAGTTCTTAAGTGTTTGCTTAACTTGATTTATTTGAACATATTGGTCTTAAACTTTGCACACTATGGGGTTTTGTATATTGTAACAAATGCCTGTAAAAGCTTACGGTAAAGACCTGGTACACTTAGTTGTTTTGAAATTAAAATAATAAATATTTTAGTCTTTAAAAATGTGTGTACGTGTTAAATAGCAAATAGGAGTATGTTTTTCTTATTTTTTTCCGATAGATGGCACTGTGGTCCCACAAAGTGAAAAAGAAAACCAAAGCAAAGCATTCCCAGACATCCTAAAAATAGAACTCACTTGCCAAATGGTTCATTGTGTGCAGCAGAGAACAATAGGCAAAAATTCCAAGGGTTGCTTAGAAAACGAAGTCTAGAGGTGTAGATACTTCTCTGTGTGTGTGGTGGTGTTTTTTTTTTTTTCTTTGTTTTCATTTTGTGCGTAGCATCCTGAGGACCTTTCTGAAATTAAAAATCTGTTGATTAGTTGTGTTTGGAGCAGCAGAGATGGATGGGATGTGCCATGTGTTTTAAAGTCTGTATGAATTCAATTCTATTTCAAAGTGCCAACAAAGCAGGCCCAGCTTAGATTCTCTTAAACTTCTTCAAGTTCTGCTGCTGCTGCTTGAGGCTTTCGCGCAGTGCTGCCTGAAGTCCAGGCAGCTGCTTCCCATCGAGGCTGCTCATGCTGTGGAGGTATTAGACTAGGATATAACAGCTAGGGGGAGAGGAACAAAGTGCAGATGCTTGCAAACGAAGGGGATGGACTTGTTTAACCCAAAGATTAATATGTGGTGGAGAAGAAGGATAACGAAGGATGCATATATCCAATAGTGACATGAAAGCTTCCTTGATGAAAAGAACAGCTGAAAGATGAAGGGGGTCCTTGGGCTTACATGGGTTGACAAAAGGAAGAGAAATAAGGAAAAACAGGTAGATTTCATCTATTGCTCTCTGGAACCCAGGAAGTGGGTGTTACAAGGAGGGAATGGGCAAAGGGGGAGGGGGGCCAAAAAAAAAAGGAAGAGGGAACAGAGGGAGCTGGTAAAAGAACATAGGTGAGGAAGCTTTTTTTTTTTTTTTAAAAAAAAAGATACACTTATAACCAGACTATCCAATATATGAATGTTCTTTGTAGGGCAATGGAAAACAAATGGGTAAGTGTGAGCCAAGCATGCTAGTCTAAGAGTTGCTATAGAAATCAAATTGGCCTGCCCATTTTGCCCAAGCAGAGTGATCTCAAAAGGTTTTTCTTCCTTGTGTGTTCTGAGTGGTTACTTCAGTGTGCTGATGTAAGGAACCTTTCGCCTCTCTCGGGATTAGAGCTGGTGTTGGGAGGGCTGAAGAGCTCAGCTTTCTGGTCTGGAAAAGGAAGGAAGTGGACAATCAGCACTGGTGTTTGTGACCATGTAATTTTCTTGCTTATGCTGAGTTTTCTGTGTTAGGTTCTGCTTTTAAGGTGGAAAAAGTCTCCTGGTTTCCTCAAATAGTTTTGGTGCAGCCTAAATATTTGAAACCTTGGAAAAGGCTCAAAACACAGTAAGACAAACCAAACCAGATCTAGAGTGAGAACAAGCTAGGGAAGTGGCTGAAATGGCAGGGAATAGTCTGTGTGTCTGTAACTAAAAATGCTGGTGGAGGCATGCTCCCTTGAAGGAGGGAGTTGAGCCTGTACTGCCTGCTTTGTATGAGGTCTTTGTTCATTGGTAGCCAATTTAGGATATTGCTAAGGAAATGTATTTAATTTTTTTAACATGGAATTAGACATATGAAGATTGAGGAGGGGAGCAACAACTTTTAAAGGTTTAACTTTGAAAAAAAATGAATGAAATATCAGAGGCATTGTGCTGCAGGTCATGTAGGCATGTGTAACTTGGAGTTAGCTTTTTTTTTTTTTTTTTTTTTTGTGAAGAGAGGCTGTCAAACCAATCACAAACATGAAAAACTAAAAGTATTTGCAAGGAAGAGAATAATAAAACTGGGTCAATTGGCTTCATTGCTTGCATTTGCTTTCTGTATATCCTGGCCATTGAATGAGGATTAGAGTTGGTTAACTATAATGCTTTATTTTTAAGTACTATTTACACACAGTTTGAAAGAATTTAAAGAAGGATATACCTTTATCTTTAAGGAGAGGCATGTCAGGCCTGTTCCAGCAAGGATAGAGTTGGGTTAATATTAAAAAGCATTCCAGTAATGCAACTTCATGTAGCTTTGCCTGTGAACTGCATCCTGCAAAGGGCATCTGCAGCTTTCGTGTACACTTGAATGCCGTTGCACCAAGCTGAAAGCATCTTCCAAGTGAAAATATCAGCTCTTGTTTAGGGCCTGGGGAGCTTTGTAGCAAAGTGGTGCTGGATCTAAGGGTTCTTTCAGCTGAGGGGAGTGGTGAGTGCTTCTCTGCTCAGTGCCCAGGCCCAAGGCCGTGGTTTTGCCTCTCCCTGCTGGCCTTGCTCTGCCTCTCCTTCCCATCACAGGGGGCTCAGCTTCAGCAGGAGAGGGGCACCTGCTGGAGGAAAGCTGTCATCACCGGAGTCATTGACAGGTTTTCTTAGTTTCTTACAGCATTTGGCCAAATTCTCAAGGCTGCCTAGGGCATGACCATGTGATGTTGATGTTTGTTCACTTCTAAGCATCTAATATTGCAAAAAGTCGTTCTGGTGCAAGTGTGACATTTGAAGTGTTCCTGCCTTAGTGGTTACTCTGGGGCTTGGAAGATCAGTATTTGCAGCTCCTGCCTTCTTACCGTTGTTTATTGTGCCTGTACATTAGGCTCAGCATTGGTACTCCTTTTTCCAGGCAGGTCACTAACCACCTCCGAAGAATGCTGTCCTGTCTGAGAGCTGCGTGGCTGCCCAGTACTGCAGAGCTCACTTGCTGGGGCTCCTGGCTGTTCTGAGGCAAGTGTGAAAACCGATGGCTTACACACAGCTGTGTGTGCAAATTGCCTGTGCACGGTGATATGGATGGCTTCACTTTTCAGGCATGTAAAGCTCAAAAGTCTTGAGGTGGTCAGACATACAAATCCTCTTAAATGATGTTTGGGCACCTCAGTGTTCTGCAGTTTTTTGAATGCACTGGATCTGTAGCCTGTCATCTAAATGCCTTCAAAGGGGAAGATAAAACTGTCAAGGAATGGATATTGGTGACTGTTTTTGAGATATAGCATTAAAGAATAATACAAACGGGTACATTTTCACTATGTCAGTGAATTTGCCTCATGCTGTATAAGAGGATAAATTTTGGCCCAAAGTAATGGGAAACTTATGTCTGGCTGCAAGGAAACCAGGAATTTCACAGGGCTTTAAAGTATGACCCACTGCATTATTCAGTATGTGTGATTTTTGGCATGATTGAGCAGTAAATACTGGTTGAAAACAGAAGCAGAAATTATAGGGTAAATAATTCAGGCCAAAGAGAGGCCTCCACTTCTGCATGCGTAGTAAAGGAAATGGAAGCAGAACCACAAAATACAATTGGTGGGAAGAAGAGCAGCAGTGTGGAACATATGAATTTACCATTTGCTGCTAAAACTGAGTATGATCCTCTGAGGTGACATCTGAAATCAGGAGGGTGCAATCACCTCCTCTGAGTGCAGAATGACTGGTACATCACACGAAGACTGCTGCACTTGGCAGGCATTATTTTGGGGGGCACTTCCTGTGCTGCAGCCACTGAGTTGGAGGATATAGTGCTCCTTTGGTAGATGATCTAATGAGTTCTGTGACTTGACTTTTAAAAATCTTCATATCTTTAGAAAGAGATGGCTGTCGGGCTAGATACACTGCACTCTGTACGAAGAGAACTTCTTTATGCTAAATTGTTTTTTCTCATCTATTTTTTAATTTAGTATCTAAGTAGATAGATGGCTTTGGTTACTGACATAGGACAGTGCTAATCTCCTTCATACATAGAGAGCTATGTAAGCTCTGCTTCTGCATGTGATTTGATGTGATGGTGCTTTCTGTTCAGGCAAAAAAGAGCCAAAGTAGTGCTGATGGAAGTGTTTGAGCATTGAGGCCTAGCAGTGTGGTTTCATTTTGCTTCATTTGGAATGAGAGTGATCTTCTGAAATCTGCAGGACCTTGTGCAAGTGAGGTGCAAATTAAGGCAAATAGCAGAAAGAACTGTTAGCACGGTAACTTCTCTAGCTTAGGCATGTTTTAGTTACTCTTGGAGCTTAGACTGCCTTGGCTGAATGTGTACGAGTGTTTTCACAATGGGGAGGTTTATCACTAGGGTGTGACATCTTGGGGTGCCATGGATTGAGGAGAACAGCTAGCGGTGCTGATCAGATGTGACCCGTGGTGAGCTGCTGCTTCAAGATTGCTTCCTTGTGCAGCGTGATAACTGGAAGACTGTAGTTCCTTGATGTCTCCAATGAATTCTGGTTTGAAATACAAATCTTGTCTGTATTTAATTTTTACATGGAATATTTCTACTTATTAAGTTGCTTATTTTCTCTGGAAGCTAATCCGTTGGATAATAGGGTGAAAATTCTTGTAGCTTACTCTGTTAAATGACTGCTGGACAATGAAAGAAAAGAGGGTTTAAGGGTCAATTTGGAAAGTAACTTAGACCAGAAGTTTCCAATAACAGTTGTGGTTTGGATACAGTTGAAAAAAGAACAGCATCTAAATTCAATTGTACTTGCATTGGCTGAGTAATAATCTTAGAGTAGATGTGAACAATGCGCATTGGAGACTAACAAGCCATATCCTCAAAGAAAACTATAGCTGGTGGAGGAAAAACTGGTAGTGATTACAAGCGATGAAAGTGCTGGTCCTGGCTGTCCTACTCAATAAATAAACTTGAAGGGGTATTAGCAGCATTGGTTGTAGCAACATTTAACCATCTGGCTTGGCTTCTGTGGGATGTTTCTAAAAAAGTAAATACCAGTTAGTGGAACTGCGTCCACTGAAACCGTAGGCAAACTTGGCACTGTGTTGCTGTGTTGGCAGTTGCTTGTGCACTGTGCATCCCACGCTTGATTTGCCTGTGATCATTTGACTTGATAGGGCAGATGTTTCCATGATGTTCATGGACCACTAGTGCTCTATGAAGTCCTAGTAAGTGCTTCTTCAAGTTACCATGCATCGGTCTAACCATGCTGGTGGTCTGCAATAAACTTTGAGGTGGCTTCAGACCTACAAAGCTCCGTCCTGGAGCATTGGTGGCTGCAACTCCAAACTTGACTGTTGCACAGCAGACAAAATATATATATATTAAAAAATCAGTGTGTCTCTTGCATAATCAAATCTTGTGTTTTTACTATTTCATTGGCTTAGAATTGTAAACATGATTGTTGATCTGGCAAAAGTGCTTCTTGTGTATTTACCATGCAGATATTTCTGGGCTACCCTGAGTACATGAGCACTTGCTGTAGCTTAGTGTCGCTGTTGACCGCATTTCCCATGTGTTCTGCTTGTGCCTTCCTTTACTGATAAACAATTTCCATCTTGTTTTTGTCTTTGACAGTCTAATGTTCATAAAATGATCAATTTGGTGCAAAATGGCAGCTTACTACATGTATTTTATTTGACTTATCTTTTCCTAAAATCTGGCTTTCTCCACCCCATAAGCAAATGGAATTAAGGATAAATGTTTTAATCTCTGAGCAATGCATTCCTCCCACCCTGCCAGTACCGCTAAAACTACTTTGAAATACACAATGATAGTATTTCTTGGTATCTGATTCATCCTGTAATCAAACTGACAGACATCAATGGAGCACTTAAGATTTTATGCTTGGAATGAAGTCCAGTTGAGTGCTTCTGGAATCTTCTGGTAATTTCTTTTTTATCAGTGTAAGTGATGTAGCACGGTTCCATCATAATTACTGCAGAGCTGCACCAAATCAAATTAGATCATATGATTGAGGCTGATTTTTTTTTTTCCGAAGAACTTTTTTTTTTCTTGGAAATGAAAAGATGGTAACAGAGGCAGATGTGTAACTTCCACCACTTGGTGGATTTGTTTGCGTTTGCCATCCTGTATATAGAAGAGACCTATTCCTTCTGATTAGTATTCCCTGATAGGTTGCTTACAGTCTGCTCAAAACGAGTATCAGGTGCAATGCTAATGCAATGGTGTTATAATGTAATTCTGTCCTTGCTTCAGTGCAAGGTATGGGAAAATCAGACTTGTACCGTTAAGCATCTGTGTCTAGTAAACCCATGCATGACAAAGTTGGTGCACAGGCTCACATTCTCCTTCTGTTTACATTGATAGGAATTGAGGTTCATGTTAACTCAGTTAAGTGAAGTTATATCAGATTTGTACTGGTGAAATGGGAACAAAAATATCTAGCACATGCTTTTAAGTGTTGTACTAAGATAAACAGTACTAAAGACTTTTTCTGAGAAGTGCCAATCAAACAGAACTGCATGAATTGCAGACTGCTTCTTTGGCAACGTTTGTGTGGTACGGACCATGCTGGGGGAGAACTCTGTATGTGTACCTAAATTCATCTGCCACTGCTCATCTGGCTCATAGACAATATGTGACTGTGGTACCTTTGTACAATCACAGAATGTCCCAGGTTGGAAGGGACCCACAAGCATCATGGAAATCAACTCCTGGCTCCACATGGGACCACCCAAAAATCAAATTCAGTGTCTCAGAGCTTTGTCCAAATGCTTCTTGAACTCTGCCAGCTCGGTGCTGTGACCACTGCCCTGGGGAGCCTGTCCCAGTGCCTGGCCACCCTCTGGGTGCAGAACCTTTCCCTAACCCCCAGCCTGACCCTCCCCTGTCCCAGCTCCACACCGTTCCCTTGGGTCCTGTCGCTGTCCCCAGAGAGCAGAGCTCAGCGCCTGCCCCTCCGCTCCCCTCGTGAGGGAGCTGCAGGCCGCCATGAGGCCTCCCCTCAGCCTGCTCTGATCTGGGCTGAGCAAACCAAGGGGCCTCAGCTGCTCCTCATACGTCTTCCCCTCTAGGCCCTTCACTATCTTTATAGTCCTCCTTTGGATGCTCCCCGACAGTTCTAGGCCCTTCTTATGTTGCGGGGCTCAAAACTTCACACAGTGCTTGAGTTGAGGCTTCATCTATAACAAAAGCTTTGCTGAAATACAAGATGACATCATTTGCATTAATTTTTTTTTTTATATCCATCCCTTGGAAGAGAAGATAACTAATTATTCTGCAACTAGTTGTAGGGAAATAAAATCAGTAATACAGGCTCTTCAGTTTTTTGATAGGGCTGTGCCAAAGCATGGTAGACCTGGTAGGTGGAATACCTGCCCAGGCTGCGGGAGGGGATGGTATCCTCCCTGATCAGCTGTTTCCTCTCTGCACATGCAGGGGAACCTGTGGGCTTGGATGTCCTTCCTATCCCAGAGTTGTCACTATGCATGAAATGATAGTTTTAGGGGCCTGCTGCAAACAGGAGGCACCTTCTGCAGGGCTTCAGTGCTGCCTCATGCATTGTGTGTGGAAATCTGTGGGGTTTTAATGAGTGTTGGTGGCCCTCTCATTAACGGGGAGTAAGTACAGCTGCTGTCCTTGACTGCAGTTAAACTTGTCTGTATGCACAGATGCTTAATCGGAAAATATTTGTTACTTCCTCTCAATTTGATTAGATTAAATAGATTTAAATAGGTTTGAATGTTCAAAAGCCTCTAACCGAGCCTTTGGAAAGAGCTATTATGCCATTAAGACGCGATTTTCAGCAGATGGCAGCATTGCACTCTGTAACTTTATTTTTCTAGCAGTGGCTCTGCAACTCTTTACTCTTAGGCTGGCAGGAAGCTGCCAGCTAAAAAGTAATCCAAAACCACTTCTAAAATGTTGTGAAATACAGGTCTTAATAGATGATGATAATTAGGTATTGTTACAGACTCATGGCTTTCGTATGGAAAATAGTAGTGTGCTGTGTAAGAAAATACTGTACTAAAAAGCAATAAGAGTATGCCCATTTTTTGTCAACTCTTGAAGTAATTGCTTTGAGGTAAAAGGAGCCAATCTGATAGATTTGTTCTTATTTGTAAAAATAAATAAATAAATAATAATAATAATAAAAAAATAGCAAATACCTTAAAGATGCCAGACTTTGAACTGGAACCACGTGCATAGAGCTGTAAGTGCCTTCCTGCTTACTAGGTCTTTAAGACTGCAACCCTGTTTCTTCTTTAGAAAAAGTTAAACTGAGTTTCTTAGTGCTTTATACTATATCTTGTAGACAACTTGGTTACAGACTCTGAGCAATATACAAGCAGATGTTACCTTGTTAAAAGTTATCGTGGTTACAGGTTCAGATGCAATACTGTTTTTTGTGTATTTTTTTTTTTCTGTGAGAAATCCGTTAAAAATACTAAACTTGTATACGAAGCATATGTGTGATTCTACACTATAGCTTGTCAATGTATAACCATAATGGAAAAATTGGAGAGGATCCCCACCGGCATCTTTTGCTGATTCACGAGCACTCCCCTAAGAAGGTGAAGGAACCAAAAACTCTTGCTGCTTCTAAAGGGCTGGCTTTAGTGACCTCTTCAGAGACAACCTTCTAGTTCCAGGTAGATATCTATCCATGATGAATGACTATATACACAATCCCAAACTGTGCAAGAGAACTCATTTTTCATGTGCTTCCTTAGGGAGAACATGAAACTATTTTTAGGCGCACTTTGAACGGACCGTATTGCAACTAGCTAGCACTGATGTAAATGGCAGTGCGAAACACAAGGCAATAAGAAATGGAAACCAGGTCCAACTAGTGCAGCTATTCAGAAAGAGGTTAAAAACATACCTCTACTGCAGGTTATGCTCACAAAACTGTTGGGTAGAAGTAAGTATAATGATACAAATGGAAAGGAAGCTTTATGTACCGATGTTAGAGATTGGCTTGAGAGTGACTGAAGTGAAGAAACCTTTCTCCTTTCCTTCCCCTCCCCTTCTTTGCAGCTCAAAATAAGTGTATATTGGTATAAGCAAAGCAAAGTTCAAGCTGAATGATTTGGGCTACCCTCTGGAAAGATTCTGCCCTTTGTCAAGCAAATAAACCACAATCAAAATTGTGAGACACTTATCCTTATTTTTTGCAATCAAAGTAGAATGTTGCAGGTGCCAGACTAGTTTGCAGAGATGAATGAATAGCTCTCCAGCTATATGCTTTGGGGACGTGGTACTCTGGAATGAATTTAGCATATGCAAATTTCACTTGGATGGGAGAATTTTGAGAATATCAGTGGCATGGGAATTGGGCTGTTCTTGGAGCATGCATAAGCCTGCTTAAAACAAAATGCAAAACAAGAGCTTTCTTAATGTTGCAGGAAAACATATTTTAAAAAGATTAGTGACCTTTTATTTTATTCTTTAAAGGTACACAAGGAGGCTGGGAATCACTGCCATGTGTGCATATAGTGTTTAAAGGGGGTATTAATTATCTTTCATCTTGGACACATTTTAAAGCTTTGACACGGATTCTGGATGTTTTGAGCATCCTTTGCTTTAAGCTGTTAACTGTGTTAGGATGTTGTGTTCTTTTGCAGTGGAGAATTATATCTTTTGTAAGAAGTGAGAAGTGGTCAGTATTGCTTTTATGTAGTAATATCCCCTTTCCCAAAAGGAAGGGGTCTTAAATAAATGAAGTAATGAAGTGTTTGTGTTTTTTCTTTTTTTTTTTTTTTTTTTTAAGGGAGGGGGGAGAGAGGCAAAAATGAAAACAACCAAACCACAACAAAAACTCTTAAGTATATCTGCCATTCAAGAGATCTTACCAGAAGCCAAATGAGTTTCCAGAGATTTTTGTTTTGTTTTGGAATTAAATCAGATGATCAAGCTCCTATGTCTGTTTGGGCATTACCTTTCTGAGATAAGGCACTTATTCTAAACCAGCATTCACACATCACTTCAGAGTAAATCCTGAGGATGTATAACATCGGTGTGTGTCATCAGAAAGAAAAAAGCTTAAAAGAACAACAGAAGATAGGTCTGTCTTTGAGAGAGTTGTCCTACCTGTGTGTACTCCCTTCCTTTGCTTTGTTTGAATGAACAGTTCTGGGTAGGGTGGTTACTTTGAATGGCTTCTGCTGCTGGAAGTTTGTATGGCATAATATCTTCTGATGTCTATCACTGAATTTGGGATAATGTTTTAGATTAAGAAAAATCACGTTACAGTAACAATAGGCTTAAATGGATATTAATTCCTAGTGTTGCTTTGGCAGTAGCATAGAGTGCATCCTGAATTTGACAATCATAAAGAAAAAACTCCTCATCTGCAATATACACTTACATGTGTTTTTTCAGGATTGAATGAACTTGCTTCTGGTCTGTTTAAATGACCATGTTTTCATATTTAAATGAAATACCGAATTTTGTGACTGGTGTTCTCAGAGGATGTTACAAACAACTTAAATCTGGTTTATCTTCCATATGGTGAGCAACACTGACTGGTTGTATGTGGGGATATTCAGTAGTTCCCCAAATCCCCACTGCAGTGGATGCTGCTGAGGTAGTAATTAAATATTTTAAATGGTACTTATGCTGTGGAATGTGTATAACCAAATGTGGAGCACCGGTAGCTCAGTGTTTATGGGTTATGTAGTCTCAGTGTGACAAAAATTGCCCTCGCTTTCCTCTTTGATGCTCTCAATGAATGAGGCTCTTAATGAATGAGTTGGATTTTTTAACAGTAAGCCAGAACTTTTGAAGGCAGTAGGCTTGATCTTTTTGCTAAATAACTTCTTTTTTTAGTAGAATGTATTTCATAGTTGCCTATATTTCCTGAATATGAGATGAGTGTTCTTCATTTACATGTTCAATAAAACAGCGTAAAGATGTTTTTTCATGTGTCACTGCTCTGTAACAGTTATTCGCATATCGTGTACATTTTAGAAGGAACCTATTCAAATTGCTATGTAAACCATACAGAAAGACTCCCTTGGGCTCTGTTGTTTGCTTTTATAGGGCAGATAATTTAAGAATTGTTTCTTTTTACAGGATTAACAGCTTTAAGAAAGCGTTTTCTAAAGAGTTGCTTTTGTTTTCAAAGTGGGACAAAGTCAGTTGGCAGACGGGCTTTCAAAGCATCTTAGTCCTTTGGAACTTGGAGTCTAAAGTTTGCCTAAAGAAATGATTTCCTGGCCTGTATAGCCAACACTTTTTCTTGAGAAAAAGGCCTCTGAAAGCGTGCTAGGAAGACTCCCAACATTTGGAAAAATAAGAGATCCTTATAGCTGCTAAAAAGCTTTATGAACTGGGCTGGGAATGCTGCATATGTTTTATGTGCTGACATTGGACAAATATGCTTGCAGAACTTGCAATCTATTTCATCTTTGCACAGAGAGAAAATTAGTGTTCTGGGATTTTGTCATTGTTGTGTAGCACATTGTTTGTTTGTGTGTAGGGGTTTTGGCAAAGCCATGTAAAGACATAAGGAAGAAAGCCTCTGCCTAGTAATGTCTGTCTCAGAGCTGGGCTGGTACAGCCAGTAAAAGCAGACCAGTTTTGGGGTACACAAGGCCAGGCACCCATGTGTATGTGTGTGTGGGGCAGCATTGGGCTCCAAAGCTAAATACAAGGGGAGAACAGGACTGATTAGATCAGTTCTGTCAGAGGAACATCTTGTATCCTCTGGGGCAGCAGCCATGCTTGGGATGTGGAGGTGGTAGTGAGGAGGCAGCTATCCCTGTTTGGAAAGGGCTCTAAAACATGAAAAGATGCAGAGCTTCTCTTTGGGAATGGGGGAGAGGCTCCATGTTGAGAAGAAGAGGAGATATGTCCCACCTCTATCAAGTGTGATGTGCGGTATCCAGTGCAGCTGTGACTTTCATTGTACAGGATTACTGCTTGATGTGACAGCATGAAGTCACAATGTCATGTAATGCATGAATTGGTTATTTCCTAATGGAATGAGGAAACAAAGAATTTTAAAACATTGATATTCAGTTCTTCAGTTTGGTGAAATCAAAGAAATGACTTAACCTGTTGGGTTTTCAGCAAGAAAGCAGTAACAATCATTGCTGGTGGAAAGGTCTGGTCATGACTCAGTGGTGCTGCGTATGTGGCTGAGGGTTTCCGTTTCACGGAGTGAATGATGAAGCATAGTAGTCTTCCGTTTCTCAGATGGGAAGAGGGATAATTGCATGGCAGGGATCAACTTTTAAGGCTTAGCTTTCAATTAAAGCAGTAGCTCAAACTTGATTCTCTGTGGTCCTTCTCATCTTATCTGTGAACACTGTTTGTTGGCTCTGTTTTCTTGCTGCTGTAACATCCCACAAACATTTAAAGGATTCATCTATAGCATCCCTTCGAAATGAAGACATAATATCCTCTTCTTACAGATAAGGAACAAAAGCAAAGGGATTTGTGTCTCCTTGGAGCTGGATATTTAGCACATTTAACTTCTCTGGGCAAGAACAGAACAAGCATTATAAAATACAGTATTTGCTTCTATGTAGGACTTTAATATTAAAATTTTAAAATCTTTCATTTTTTTGTTATGTTGAAGGCTGCAGTTTTTCATAAAATTTGCGGTGGGAATAAGAACAACAAAAGTAATATTGATCACTTAAGACACGCCTTTTTTAAAGTTGTACTTGGATGACTATTTGCTTGCATCTTCTGGAATATCCCATTTAGCAGCAGGATAGCGTTTTTATGACTCAGCTTCTAAATGAGAAAATGGAGTGCTCTGTACTTTCATGCTACACAATGTACTTAAAGCAAATTACTCGGGAATTTGTTTAGCCCTCTATTTCCATGTGGTATTTCGAATGTCTAGGCCATTTGTTTTGAAGTCTAATAAAGCCATGTTTCACCTGAATTCAGGCAATCCCAAACTCTTATTAGGTTTCTGCGGGAATATGATACTGTGCCTACACTTATCCTTGCAGGATATAGGAACTTCAGAACTACTTTTAAACAGTGAAATTATAAATTTAGATGTTGAATTTATGATATCTAATATTTTCTGTGGCTCCTTTCATATTTTAATATCTGGGGGTAGCAACAGAGCAAATCATTGGTTGCAATTATACTACTTTAACCCCTCATTGCAATTCATGCCTGGATTCCTTTTTCATGCGCATGGAGTCTTAGGCCACTGCTATCTGATGGGTGCTATCACAAGCAGCTATTTCACCTTTCCTTTTGAGAAATCCCCCACGTGGAAACAACTCTCCTCTGTAAATCCTAAGGAATATGTTCCCTGAGAAACCAATGAGCACTATGCTACCCCTTACAGCAATTTTAACATGCAATTCTGACACTTAATTCAGAAATGCAGAAGGGGAATTGCCCCGATAAAGGGATAACTGGATCTGAAGCACCAGCACATCTTGTGGCGGCACACGTTTCCTACAGAGCCAAGGGTTTCTCAGAAATAGAAGCAGGGACAGTTCTCTGCTTAGAAAAGCAAGCAGATCCAGCTGGCCCTTGGGGAAACCATGGGGTTCTTCTGGTCTGAGTTTCACTCTTCTCTCGCTGCAGTTGGAAATCAAAGTGGATGCAGCAGCAATTCCTTTGTTATTAATACACTTGCCACAGGCCTCTGCTGATAGGGAAATGTGGGTTAGGAGTGAGACTGTGGTTTTTGACTTTACCCTATGGCTTTAAGAGGAAAACTGTATCTTATTTGACTGGCATTTTTGTTGCACTTCTTTTCCAATAGAATTAAAGTGACTTCCCAAGATCCGGTGGTTTGGTTGTTTCCAAGTCCCATTTTTTTCCTTGTTCAAGTAGAAAAGCTTAAACAATGCACAGCTCTTTTGTGTGCTGTGGGCTTTGTCAGTGCTCAAGCTCTGCAACCCTGTGTCTGCTGGACTTGAACCAAGTCTGTGTTTGCTTTGTTTCTGTCAATTAGTTCAGGTATACTGGCACACACCTTGAAAACTCAAAAGAAGCAGAGTTGGTAGTTCAACTTTGTTTAGGTTGTCTAAATCAGTGGGGGTGCCATGCATCTTTGAATCCACATAGGTATGCGTCTCCCTGTCATTTTACCTTAGCAAATAGAAGAATCAGGCCAGAAAGTAGAGCATGCTATTATGCAAGCTTATTATTCTAGGTCATCCATAACACAGCTTTGATAAAACTAATGCTCACTCACCTATTCTGTGGACAGTGGTACTCAATGCAAGACTTATTACTCTAAAACATTTAGTTTTACATTGGGATTTCATCATTGTTAAAAGCTCTTACAAATCTAATAAATCATGATTTGGGGTAGTGGTCTGTCCAAAAGATGAGAAACAAAATTTGTAGGTTTCCAGTCTCTCTGGGCACAATCACTTACTTGACACTATCTACTATGCACTGAACTAGAAAAAAAAATGAAAGGTCAGTTATCCTCTGGCGGAGGAGCTAGTAAGATATTAAAATAAGTTAACATAAGCCAGAGCTGGCAGTGATTTAGACTTGTGGTAGGTAATATTTATGAGAACTCACAAATGTCTCAGCAGTCCTGCCAACTTATTACTTATCCTTTCAGTCCTTAGAAAATTAAAGTTGTTTCTTCAGTGTTCTGGCATTTATGGCCTATACAAAAATGTTCATTTCTGTTTATTTTTACAGAAAGCAATTTCTACAGCTTCTATGAGAGAATGATCATGATGGGATTAGCGTTTCTTCCCCTAATTGCTTTCTTTCCAAAATCGTCCAGTTACAATTACAGAATGTTCTGATTTTTTTTGCCTTTTTTTTTTTTTTCTTTTCCTCATATGACTCCAAGCAAAACTTAGTTTTGCATTTGTTTTATGGTAACACCAATACTGTACAGTCTATCTGGTTAATGTCTTTTCAGTAATGAGCTTAGTGATGTCTAAAACCCAAATTCATGGAAAATTCTGCTGGAAAGCCTGAGAAAGGTCATGCTTCTGCTTTCTGCATCCATTGGAAGCATTCTGTGGAAAGCTCAGCAGAGCATCTAACCAGCTGCTTTACTGAGATGAGATAAAGGTAATAGGATGTTGGCTTCACTAATAACACTGTTTTCTTTATTTCCCCAAGTTAATAATTTGGATTTATTTTATAAACCCTGTAAGCTAGTTAATGATCCTGTGTTGAAGACATAAGGCTTGGCAAGGACCTGCCACATGGCTATTCACACTGCATTTGGACCTCAATCTTCCTGGTCTTCCTACAAAATCATCTCCTTAGCATAGCCTCTATTGCTGGTAGAGGAAGCTGAATGTACTGATGCTGGGCTTGTGTGTCAGTGAGCTCCCTGGCAGAAAACATGGAGAGGGACCCAGGAGCACTGGTGAATAATGCAGCTGAAGGTCCTGGACTCAGCTGGCAACAGGTTCTGCTCCTTTATCTGTGTTCTCCCTGGATATCCACATGTGTGCCAATGGCTCCTGCACAAGTCACCTCCAGAGGTTCTTGCAAGCAAGTACATGCTGTGAGTGCAAGACTTCTGAAAACTCAAAATTGGTACAACCTGAGGGTGCTGAGCAGTCAACAGCATCAACATTTTGAATTTTTTTTAATAGCAATGGGAAATCTGGCTCTAGTACTTGTCAGTACCTGTCTGCTGTGACGTTTCTAGATATAGATAGGTGGAAGGCTTGAAAAATGTGAATGAACTGAAATGTGGAGGTGTATTTTGGAGAAGGGTTTGATATTCATTTTGACATAATAAGGTAGTAACATCTGTATTTATCCCCATCTATAAAATAGATGTCTAGAGCCTGTAATAATATGGACAACAGACCTTTCTGATTTGTTCAAGTGTTTATAGCAGTGTCAGCTGTGCACCTGAATTAAGTTTCTCATACTGCTGTACCAAATCTGTTTAAGGGTAGGAAGAAATCTAATAGTGCTGCTCTTTGTAGGCATCTTGGTCAGACCAATTCAGAGCAAGCCAATTTAGATTTAAATTTTATTTCCTGTATCTTCCTGTTCTGAAACGCATTCTCTGTTTGTGTGAAAGGCATTCTGTGTTTGTGTGAAACTGACGTTTCTCTTTCTCTGATGCAACCCCATCAGCCATAATGTAATTATCCCAGAGAAATACTGGGCAGCACAGGCTCTTCAGCTCAGCCAGACTTGTTGCTGATCCTGATGGAGAACAGTGGGGCAGACAATAAATCCATTTTTAGCCTGTAACATAAATGTTATCATGCATTTCAACATAAAAATGGTTGAGGTGATTGGCTTTTCAAAGAGTCGGACAAAGTTGCCGTTCTATCTCTAATTTTAAAAGTAAAATGTTGAAAATGCAGCTTTGTATTAGTTTATGCAATGAGTCCTGTTAGTTTTCCCTGTAATATTTCTCTGTGCTGGATGCAGACCTCAAAAGAGGAGCCAAAGGGAGGACCAAATATTTTATCGGCTTGGACTTGGGACTGATGGAAGAAGGAGACTTGCTTGAGGTAGCAGGGGGAGCTGAAAGAAGCAAACTGACATCTAGTCAAAAATGGCTGCACTGATGAATTATATCACCGTCTGCTCTAATGAAGCTTAGGGGAAATGAAATTTATTTAAGCATTTGTCAATACCTTAGGGAAAGGGGAAAAAAGCAAAATGTTTTACTGGATTCTTCATTTTTTGTTCACACGCCTCCCTTAAATTTATTATGTAAGAGTCATGAGTGGTGCTTGAGCTGGGTGGAAAACAATTTCCCTATTTCATGTACTTCTGAGTCTGTAACTATTTAAGAGTGTCAAAGTCTCCTTTGCTATGAAAAGATATATTTATTCTTAAATAAGTTGTTTCATTTAGCAATTTTAATTTTTATCACTTTCTATGTTTAAACTTAAAAGTTGTATAACTAAGGATTAGCTAGAAAGTGATGAATCAATTGCTAGAACTTTGTTCCCAACTTGATGAGTCAAATCTGGCACACAGTCCCTTGATGGAAAACCAATTTTTTCCTTGGTTTGCAGTGAAGTTTGGGGAAGCAGAGAAAGAACCTTGTACCCACCTTAAGTTATTAAATATGGTCTGGATTGCAGAGAACAACACCTAACAGATCTATGAATTACAGGTTTAATTCAGTTCTTCCCCCATTCTCCGCCTTGGCTGTAAAGTCGTCATGACAAATGGTGTTATTTCCCTTCTCGGCATATGCCACATGCTGCTGGAAAATACGCAACAAAATGTAACATTAACATTTCCCTGACACTTCTAAAATTAAACAACTCCTTCAGGGGAAGGAAGCTTCTTGTTAATTTATGTATTCCTCAGCTTTCACGCTGGGGAGCGAGGGTGGACACCACCCATAGCAACTGCTTAAACCAAAGTTATTTCTAGTTTAATACAAATACGAAGTAAAATCTGATGAGCAGAATACTTGAGTGATGATTTAAAAAAAAAAAAGGTAAATATCCATTTGTCTCCATGTGTTGACTGTATTCCTCCAATATTTTGTTCTGCCATAAGGTGCTTCTTGAATGAATATTTTAAACTGGTAGTACGTGGACTATGAAACAAACTCCATTTTTATTTTTTTAATTGGAATATCTTATTATAAACTTATGATCTGGCTAATGTGACAAACTCTGGTTTACTGTTTCATTGAGAAATATGCTACTGTCTTACTCCTTTATATCAGTCTCTACTGAAATGCATTCATTTTGTGTAAAATTTAGTTTTAGTTTCTTTTATATTTGCTGAAGGCAGACCAGTGCATGAGCTCAGGTACCTGCTTGTGGTGGCACCTTGTCTGTGAAGGTGATCTTGAATGGTGGCCCACCCCTTCTTGTGGTCCCAGGTGTTGCCATAACGGATGCTGTAGGATTTTCTGAAGTCATAATTCTCACTAGAACAGACAAATGTGGTGTGTTTATTTTTTAGTTCTTCCTACCACAGTAGCATGTAGCAACAAGAAACTAACCTGTCTTGAGGGTGGAGGAGGTGTTCCCTGGAAATACAGAACAGTCACTATAGCAAAAAGGGAAGCTACAGACTTTGAGCAGCCAATTACTTGAAGTACATCCAGTTTTCACTCCTTTATAATCTCCTGTTAACCTTAATGATCTATACAAAGAAGAAACTTCAAACTATGTACATTCTGTTGAGAAATTGGCACAAAGTTTCTCATTGTGCATTTCTTCATGTGATGTCCATGCTTTCACTGTCTGACTCCTAATCCCCCTTCCCACCATTTCTCCGTGGGGTTTTTGGTGGAGTAGTCATTACTGTACACTGCATGAAGGTAAGGACAAATATTTCATTTTGCTCATCCTGGTCAAACTCATTTATAAGGAAGACATGCACTTCAAGTTTGCTCAAGACCCTAAAGGCATACAAGATACTCTGTCACAACTGCTATTCAGGTTTCTTCTTTTCCTCCAGAATAAATTCATTTTGGGCTGCGTGTTTTTCTGGCTTGCTTTACTTGAGGCATTGATTTCTTTGAAGATATAACCACGAAGTTTTGGGCAATGATCCTACTCTTTGTGTAGAGATTACACCTTAGTGATTAGATGTTAGTCTTCTCTGTTCTTCATAGTACATGAAGGGAAGCTTTTGTTTGCAAGTTGTGTAACCCAGTAGTATATTTTGTGCCCTACCTTAACTTTGTATTTTCTGAGAAGTCTCTTTCATGGATTAATGAACAAGCTATAAAATAGCCAAGAATCATAAATTACCTCAGAGGAATTGCAGAACACCATGATACATCAAACAATTTTCAGTCAACTCTCTCTTTGTATAAGCAGTTGTGGGTGTTTCCTCTCCAGCATACTTTTGTTCTAAATTTAGGGTTATATTCTCTCATCGGCGTATGTGTAAGGTCTTCATGTAACTTGTGTTAACATTAATGGTTGTCAGATGGGGTCCAGTAGTTCCATGGAATAGTTAAGCAAGTTTTAGTTGTGTTTTTTTTTTTTTTTTAACTTAGTTGTTGGATTTTAGCAAGTCTTTTGCACACTGTATCAAGCAATCTCAGTGCCAATGCCAAGGGTTTTCAACCACAGAGGTAGCCTTGAAGTAGATTTTCCTGAAGATCAAAGCTTCCAAAACATTAAAAATACTTTCCAAGTAAGTTATATGATAATGGCTGTGTTCTGTTATCTCTCCTGTGTCACTTGCTAGTTACCCAAATGAAAGAGGAAGGGGGCTGCATGGAGATGCCCACAGTCCCACAGCAGCACACAATGTGTCTACCCACAGCTTTCCCCCTTAGAGTGGCATTGGCTTGCTGGAGTTTGAAGTGTGCTAACACCTCTACTCTGGCATGGCTTACAAAGGATGCAGTAGGCTACCTCGGGGGAAGGTGCCATTTGCTAGAATTACTTGTGCCTTATGGGCTGCCCAAGGAGCAACTTGTGCAATCCCAAAGAGGCCTGCTTGGTAGTGCGTCACATAATGGTTCTCATGTGCTTCACAACTCAGGTGTTTCAGGCAGGCATGGTGAGCATTTGTCTTCCTAGCTGAAATCTGTTCATGCTATGTGACAGGCTAGGTGCAGAGGTAGTTACACATGGGAAGTTTGGGGATTTGCCCTGAAGTGCTGTACATACATGTGGTCTAATTCCAGCCTATTCAGGCAGTTACCTAATAGAAATGCACTGCTGTTTAAACTGCTCCATACCTCACCACATTAGTGTCTGTGAATTTGCCCTCTACCCTGAACAACTGAAAACCACCAGAAGTGAATGTACCCATGGAGAGGGAATCCCCTTTACTCAGTCTGTCGAAGTCAGGTCCCTGTGCTGCATAAACATGAACCTCTAGAGACAGGAACTGGGAACTGATTTGTAGGGAGGACTCAGGGAGCCAGCAGTTGGTGACTGATTGAAGTTGTGCCTTAGGGCTGTAGGAGATGGTGTATGGAAAATCTGCTCATCAACTTTGTCTGTAAGGGCAAGCATAATTAAAAATAAGTGTTTGACATATTGCCCAAATTTGATACAAAGTTTTGGAAGACATTGATAGTGACTGGAGTGGATCGAGCAGTCTGTATTTAATAACTCTTTTTACATATTGTTCTGTGACTTACAATGCGGGTGTTCAGTGTATTGAATCAAAAAGGGAAGAAGACAGTTAATAAAACCATGGGAAGAAGGATAAGGAGTATGGAACAGCTTTGTCAAAACATTCAGCTAGGTTAAAAATGAAACGTAATCATGGTTAAACACTTTGAGAGTGGAGCCAATGTATCTTTAAGTCATTTGGCACGCATAGAAAGATTTATAACTGTAAATCTGCTGTAATTGTATGATTTTTGTGGGCATTTACAGGCTGTTTGTGGCTCTAATTATTAACCTCAATGTGAAATTAGTTTGTCATGCTATAACATGGTCTAGACAGGGTCACTTATCAGCAAGTTACTGCTACTGTGGAGATCTTGATAAAAATGAACCGTCAAAGTTACTCCGATATAACATGCATTTGTGCCTACAAATCAAGGCTGAGCTTGGGTTGTGTAAGAAGATTTGCTGAAGTATTTAACGTTGGCATACACTCGGTACATTAACATAAATATGTTAGCTGCGGTATTTTCAGTTTAAGATCATGGTTGAACAGATTATTTACAGACTTCTTAATCATTGAAGGGAGAGTAGGGGGAAGAATCAGCAGCTGGCAGTTGGTGTTTGTGCTCATGAAGCTTCATGTCATCAAGAGTATGGCTTCCACTGTAGATGTGTAGAAGAAGGTTGGAAGATCTCACAAAACATGTTCAAAAAGATGTTTTCTATGAGCATCATCATACTTGTATGCAACGTAATGATGAAGCTTCTGCTTTGTCTTTGAACATCAGGATTAAAGGGACAGCTTCAAATTTTAAAATGATTCAAAGTATAAATAAAATATAGGCAATGAAGGGAAGAATGCCCCTTTCCCCCCCCCCTTTTTTTTTAAATGTAACTTCGCTGCTTTCAGGTCAACTTCTTTAAGTATCCTATTCATGTTGAAGTCATTAGTGTTTTCTTTTTGTTTCATACAAAATTATTAATAAACTCCCTTGCTCATTCCACCCCCTGAAAACAAAATACAACCCAAACCAGAAGGTATGTGATGAGTACCTGAAGATTTTCCTTTAAAATTGAATCCAGCTGTGCTCTTCAGACTTTGATTTTTGTAAGCTTGCATGTGAGACTTGACCAAAAAGTTGTTGTACAATAGGAGACTTTCAATGTGAGTTTTAATTGTTGAAAGCAGTGCTACATTTGTAGATGTTGGTTTCTCCTGCATCCATATCCTTCCTGGAAGGAAAAAAAAATGCCCTAGAGAAATAAAAGTTTGACATGATGGAGAAATGTTAGAGGGGGGTCTTTATTGGCCACAACTGGGACTGAATACAATAATCTATGGTAAAGTAATTTGACAGCTCGGGCAATCTGAGAATTTCTAATGACTATATCACACCTTGCCGTTTCCTATTTTTTCAATGTTAAGCCTTTTCAAATCTGTAGAACTTGATTTCAAGTGGGAGTAAAAAGAATATTTAGCTTTGGAGCACTGTTAGATAGAGTTAGATTAGTTTTCTCCATATTATATGTGTTTGTGGAGATTTGAATGAGTAGTGCTGCCTGGCTTGTCTGATGCTTCTGTCCTAATCTGAGAAGCTTTGTTCAGCAAAGAAATGAATTTAGAACAATTAGAAATTACTGGTCTTTTTAAATGCAAACAACTCACTTTGTTTTCTGTTCTTGGCATGGTTAAGCGAGAGTTAATTTGGTCTTAGATACAAAGAGCACCTGGATTGGAATGAGCATGCACTTAGTCTTGAGTATGTCAGGAAACCTATATTTACTTTTCTAAAAGTACCTTGTGTTCAAAAGGGCATACTTATCCAATTAAACTCTTTCATAGGGCAGCAAATCAAGCATACAACCAAATGCTAATAGCGAGGAATGACCTACAGTGCTGTGTGTCTCCCACCAAACAACAAAAGGAGGTGCGTGAGAAGTGTGTAAGGCATACAATGTTTATAAGTAGGTCTAAGATTCAGAACCTAGCAAAAGCTGTGCAAACACAGAAGTGTATGCTAAAATATGTTGCTAACTAAATACGAATCAATTTACTGCTGTGTATTTAAACCAATGTTCAAATCAAATTTTTAGATTAGGATTTGTAAAGGCATTTAGCACTTCATAAAAAGACTACTGATTTTATTTATGGTCCTTAAATTAATTTTATGAGCATCTTAGAATGAACTCGTTAATTCTTTTAGTTAATGTTCCAGTAGCACTAAATCTTTTATGCTTGAAGCTACCTACCTTATTCTATAAGGGGAAAAAATAAAGTAATTGTCTTTTGTGGAGTGTCCAGCAAGTCCCCGTGCTTTCAGCTGGTGGAGAAAGATAAACTTCAGGATTTCAGTTCTGACTGGATTGTGTGCAGCCAAAATCCCTGGATATGTTTAGAATGGAAATAGTGCACTATAGAACTCTTCTGCTGGAAATGTTTACAACAGACGCATTCTTATGCTGAAAACTCGTGACAGATTAAAAAACAAAGCTGGCTTATATCTGCCACGCAAAGTCTGTCATACAAAACCTACAGAATATTTGGGTTATGCTAAGGATTTTTCTTAAGAAAACAACATCAAAAGCTGACACAAAAGCAAAATACCCAAAACCAAAACACCTTTCTTAGTCAGCTTCTGCAAAGATGCAATACTTCAATTCATGTGTGATGCTATCCTTGTGTATCAGGTACTGTTACAAACCTTCCACTGACTGAAGACCACTAAGTTTCACGTTTTTGGTAATGAGTCACTTGCAACTGCTTGTCTCATGTCTGCCTGTTCTTGAGAGCACTGTCATTTTAAGGATTCCTTTAATAATTGTGTTTCAGTTTTACTTATGTGTTTCTAATATAACAGATCTTCAAATCTAAACACATAGGAAAGATTAAAATAGAATCAGTTCTGCCTTTATAACGCTTCTCTGGAAAGTGTGAGACTTCTTTTTCTTCTGGTATGCATCATGGTAGTTCCTCACTTTTTCAACTCCTGTAACAAGGAAAATGTACAAAAATAATAGAGTAGGGAATTGATACTTTAATAGTTCCAGTTTATAAAGAATGATGAAGAAACTGCAGGAAAGGTATTTCTTCAGAAATTCTTCTGTAGAAGTTAGTAAACATAAATGATATGATATCTTAGTTTTGTTTTCCTCCCTAAAACACATGCACTTAGCAGTTACTTGCATTGTATTGTGTAAGGTTTGATGTAGTGGTCATTTTCAATTTTCTTCCAAAGTTCATATATTGGTTTCTTTCTAATGTGGAGTATAAAAAAGAGCTTTCAGCTTTCTTTTGAAAAAAAGACTCAAGCATTGATGGAAGACAAACACAGAGAAAGGAATACCGACAACATGCAGGTAAACTGTTCAGCAGGGAGTGACACCTTACTGTACAAGCAGTATGACCCATGAGATGCACTGCATGTGCCACTTGGTTTGTATATTTAGCAATCACCAACAGGCACAAGGAAATCTGCAGTCAAGTCTAACCAGAAGGATCATAGGGTAAGCACACTTTGGCTGGCACCTTGCTTGTGATTTCTGTCATGCATTGCATGCTTTACTCTGAAGCAAGTGCTTTGCTCTCTCTTCTCTTTTCCGTGGCCCTGAATCAGTTAATCATCCACTGAGGGAACACTTTCTTATCTCAGTTTGTTTTCCAGGGAGTGCAGTCTAGTGATTATCAAATTCCCTTATTTCTGTCTTAACTTGCAGAACCACTTCTAGGTTTGTCCCAACATTCCAACCTGGAGTTTTCATCCAGTCCTCTAAAATTGGAACAGATAACTCATTCTACATTATCGTTTACATAAATTAATCATCATTCCCATTTGTTTTCAAAATCTTGTCAAATCTGATTCTTGAAAATGTTATTAGGTAGTTGTCAGTTCTGTCATTCAGCTGTTCCCCTCCTACATTTGCAATGTCATACTGCAGAAGTGATTGACCTCATTTCAGGGGTGTAGTGATATGTTAGTGCCTTTTTTTTTTTTTTCCCTGAAAGACATTGGTAGGGAGATAATTCTATCTTTTTTTTTTTTCTCTCAAGGAGGATGTTGTGGAAAACTTCTTAATTTTAATCAATACAACCTCCTTTAATTTCTAATTATTTTAATCTCTGGTTAAGCAGACTTTTTTATAACTGTTATTCTGATAACTCTTTCCATGTTTAAGTGTCCTAGATAATTTTTGTATCTCTAAAAAAGATAATGCACTGTTTGAGATGCTGATAGCTGTAGCTTGCTCCAAACTCTTGTATAGTTCTTATATACACACACACTTGCAATAAGATATCAAGCAAATGCAGCTTAGTTTTTCAAGTTTAATGTTACTTTACTATAGTAGTCATCTTGTTTATATTGCCTCTTTGTGTTCTCAAAAAGATTCACTTTTTTAAACTTGCTGTTCCTACTGCTGTCAGCATGCAAAGGTAGAAGATGCATGACTCTTCAGCAAACCGGTAACAGTGCCTCGACTCCTGACAGCTTCATCGCTCCTGGGTTTCAGTTGTCTAACCTTGTTCCCAATATTTTCCTGTTTAAAAAAAAAAAAGGATGAAATCTGCAAGCACAACACGAGTGCTCCACTTGAACTAGCGGTCAAAGAACTTGATTTTGAGAGCATGCATTAATAGATATGTATATTAAAATAGATTATCTATTATTATTATCTATTGTGAGTGCATTAATAGGCCTTGTCCATATGGAAGCAGGACACTTTACAGTTAGAGAATAAGGAACAGTGCCCTGATCTTAACATTCAGTAAGCATAGCAAAGAGCTGACTTTGTGGTGGCAAAGGTATCTAAGATGACTAAATTCTTATAATAATGAGAGACCTAAATGATTGCCAAGAAACTCCCATACAAAAGACTAGCAAAACAGGAACAAAAAGATCCTCTTGGCATAATGAAACCTGTATTCTAAACATAACTGAAACTAATTAAAAAGCGAATGTAGCAAGATTGATCAAGCTTATCTGGAAAAGCTGTTGCCTGTTCTTTCTGGAGGTACGATTACCTAGTAGACTAAAGCAGCAGTAAGGTTTGGGGTGGTTAATTTTCTTTACATTTTCTACAGAAAAAAATATTTTTTGTTTTAAGATTTGGTAATCGCTAGTCTGTGCTTAGTGTGCTCCCCTGCCCACCTCGAGGATATCAAGAGATACCTTGAAAGCAAATTTTCTTTTTAAACAAAATTAAATGTATATATTTAAAAGTAATTTCACAACAATCCAAACATAGTCTGTAACTAGTATACTGCTTAGATTAAGTAAGCCAGATGTCATAGTTCTTGGAATTTCATATTTCTAAATATATCACTAGTTAACATCACTCTTCTAGAATAATTTTTCAGATTATGACCTTCCCCTCAAATTTTGTTTGTACAGTACTGTTTTTTTAAAAAAATAGATATTCAGTTGTTGTGGGAAGGTACCGTGCTTTTGTTAAAATTTGTTTCTGAACAAATATCAAGTGAATTTAAATTCATTTTGGGGGTGGGAAGCTGAACAAATAACACTTTCATTAAGCAATGTCAGTATGGGATCTCCAAGAAAGGGTTAGAAATAAGAACACTTATAGCTCTATGAGCAACACAGCATTCCTTTGGCATGAGAGGATTATTGTTCAGATAAAACATTTTCTTCAGACTGTCATAGGGATAATGCTGATACCTGCATCTGCTGGAGAGCCTTTTGCTTAAAAATTTATGAATGATTCAAAGTAAGCAGGTTATATGAGTGAATGTGTCACACTCATAGCATGAACACGCATTTCTTAAGGTTTTGCTGTTCTGTGATATACCTGGGAACCTGTGTACAGAATAACCTGTGCTTTCTGGTATGGGCTAAGGACCACACAGGTACTTTATTGTTCTCTCATTACCTGAGATGATAAAACAGGCCAGCTACCTGGCCAGCTCTGCTGGTCTTTTAACTTAATAAATATGCCAGAGAACTGAAATAGGTGTCCCTGCCCATGGCCGGGGGGCTGGAATTAGATGATCTTTAATGTCCCTTCCCAACCTAAACCTTTGGACCTTTGGATTGGGTTGGAAGGATTCTATGAAATGGTTAAAGGGCACTGTTGAAACAGCACTGCTCATCAACTCCTGCCTTAAGGGGCTGGGGCTGCTCTGCTAGCAGTGTAGTGTTGCAGCAGTATCAACAGTCTGGTAACCTTGCTGCTCTGGGGTAAGGAAATGGTGTATGTAAAGTTCAAGATGATGAATAGTATCTTCTTGAAGACGCGAAACCGTTCAACAGCAGTGCCCTTGGTATGAAAATCCTGAACCAAGTCCTGGACAAGCTTGCTGGACTATTGGACATCTATACATAGGGCTGTAGCATGGGAGAGATGGGAGGAGACAACAGGCTCAGCTCTGCTCCTGGATCCCCTTCCTGGAAAAACAATCCTGAAGAGAGCATATGGACATCCAAGGATGCCCATTCACAATCTGAAGGATTATAAAGTGTCAAGTTAAACATGTTATGGGTACCTCTCTTATGTTTTTCTTTTTCATGGCTGATAACTAAGCTCAGCATTGCAGTGAGTTTCAGTGTGGTGACACTGCTTGACGTGATGCATGAGTTGCTGTCACTTCTGAGTGAGCAGGAGCAGAGAGATAGTTTGCTTCCATGTGGGGAAGTGGTAATGTGCTGCTGTCATTTTTGTGAGACAGCTGCCAAGGCAGCATGATGCTTTCTAGAGTGGTCAGCTGAGGTTTCTGCAAAGCAGAGAGCAACGGCTTGTTGGGAAGTCCTCCTTCATGCAGCTTCCAATCGCACATGCAGCGAGGACGCGTGGTCCAAAGAATCAAAATAAACTGAAGTAAAACCCATGAAAAATGTATAATATAATACAGCCTGCTCCAAACTGATGGTTTGCTCCTGTTGCAGAGTTTTACCAGGCCAAAATCACCATGCCTCCCTGAAACTACACTTGAGGAATCTGTCCCTGAGCTATCTGTGAAGGCTTCTGTGCCACTTGAGGTTTCCCATCAGCTTCAGGAGAACTGCTTTAGCAAATACGGTCATTATCTGCTTTTGCAATAATAGACTTTGTGATAATCTATTAATCAGCTTCATAACCAAGGAGAAAAAGGATATGGGGAACCTGAGGAAAGGCCTCAGCTGTGATGAATGAAGAAAGATAAAGAGCTGATATTCCTGACATGTTCTTGTTTTGATAGCAGAGGGAAAATTGGGATTGCATAATTCTAATCAAGCTCCTGCTTTTACAGGTTATTTTGTGGTGTATAGGTAGCTTGTAACTTTTCAAGGTATAGTGTGAATAGCAGGAAACTGGGCAGATGTCAAGTCTGAGTAACATACTTTCCACAGAAGAATAGAGAACTTGACAGTTGCTGAATGGCTGCATGTAAATATCTGCTGCTAAAACAGAACAATTATCTCAGCTTCTGGCTTCTAGAAACTCCAAAATATGCAGAGTTTTGGTGTGTTATTTATTCAAAGCCTGAATATCTCCACAGTTTGTTTCTGTGTGTATGTGATTGAGATTTTGAAGAACTCATTGTTCTTTAAACTCTTCAATATTACAGCTTGAACAAGTGTTAGAGGTTCTTGTGAACTGATGGTTTGTTTCATTGATTAAGTAAGAGTTGTGTGTAGGAAAGGCTCTGTATGACAACTGAAGCTATACACAAATGCATAGTTTCCACTCTATAAAAAGTGATCTGCAAAGCTGGAAGGTATCATTAGGCTTGTGTTTATAACTCAGGATGGCCTTATTTCACCAGCTTTTCTTGCAAATTAGTTCCCGGATGTCAGAAGTATTGTCTGGCTGCCAGCTATTGCATAAACTCCTCAAGTGTGAGATATGACTTACTGCTCTTGCACTGACCTCAACTGTCAACAGGAAAATAAATGATAATGAAATAGATTGGATGGAGCAAGATTCAGAAAAACAAACTTAATATCTAATTTTAAGTGGCCTTTGATTACGCAACTACCTCAGTTGTATCTGGGATGCATGTTTTTAATGTTCCTGAGCTGTTAGTAAAACGCTATGTATTCTTGGACAACCAGAAAACCTTTCACCCAGGTTGGCAGCCAGGATTAAAGTCTCTAGCTCTTGGTCTGCTAACAGCATTTGAAGCGTGTCCTGTAGAAATGAAAACTGCCACTTTTCATTTGGGGTTGGGCAAATGGCTCCAAAGCCTGTGTCCCAGGTTGCTGAAGTTGGCTTTTTAAGATCAGATGCTTCCCATTACTGCCCCATGCCTTTTATCACAAGGTGTTATAGAGCACAGACCCTCTCAACATTGAAAGCAGCATCTCTGTCCCATTTGGTGTGTTGCATGGCAGTGTAAGTCTCCAAAGCCAACCTCTTAGGGAGGCTGGCTCCTCATTGCTTGGCTGCCCTTGGGGGCCTTGGCTGGCTTCAAGAGGACCAGGCTGCTGTGTCTGTATGATAGCGGCTTTATGCTGGCCCCACAGGTGGTGTAGTTTGTGCACCCTGTCACACAGCAAACCTTATGCTCATTCCCAGAGCTGCCCCAGAATGTTCTTGACAAGGATGTAGCTCTGGAAGGCCCTTGTGTCCTGAGCAAGTGATGAGCCAGTGTACCAAATGTTGAGAGGTCAGTCATACTGAAGCACCTGAAATAGACTTTTATTTAAAACACAAACCATCGCGTGTTCTTTACTTCTTCATATTTTCCCCTGTTATTAACTGTTATGGTCTTCAGTTTGATATTTTGAGGGTATAAACCAGGGCTTTGGTCTTGAGTGATGGCATGTTAAGGTTTGGGTGTCTGTGTGTGTGTTTCAAGTGATTTAGTTGATATTTGTAGCGGAGACAATGTACCTGTCTTTTCATCTAACCCCAGTCCTGCAGAATCTACCTGGCCAGTACTAATCTTGGTACTCAAATATCATGAGCTAAATCCTAGGAAGACTGGATTATTGTTTTTAACAGGGTTTTATTTAGTCTATATTTCCTGAATTTGGGGGAAAGACATTCTTGTGTGTAAGCTGTCTGTGTGAACTGAGCCTTAACAACTTTCTAAACAAGCAAGAGTCTTATAAGATCTCGTGTCTCCACTTTGGGACCATCGATGCCCTCTCCAAAAACAGGGCCAGGATAGTATCATGAATTTGCAGGTAATATCCTCTGTACTTGTGTGATATCTTTTTGCCTATTACATGTGTCTGTAAGTCTGAAATGGATGAAAATGTGACTGATGAAACAACTAGTCAGATGAGCAACGTTTACAAAGAACACTTGTAAAGATCATCATTTTGTACTAACTGGACTAGAAACTGGTCAGATGTTCTTGATCCCTTGGCTTTAGGCTTTGTTGTCCAACACCAAGATTGTTCTCCTAACCAAGAGCACCTTGCTGTGTTACTCAGCAAAAAAATCAAGGGAGTTTACTGTAGTTTGCAACAGCTTTGCTTTATTCCAAGTCTGCGGGCTAAAATGATTAATAGCAGGCAGATGGCAGACAGCTTCTGTAAGTCATGCAGCCTTGTCAGCTCACCAGTCACTGAATCTCCACTGAATATCAGCTTAAAGAAGTGACATTGGGTTAACTGTCCTATTTTGTATAGACAGAACTGCATTCACAAAGTAGTTTCTCACTCAAATTCATTTGTAAAATGACTCTACTGTACATTTGTTTAGATGATTGTTATTTCTCCGTTTAACATAATTAGTCTATGTGCAGACTCATTAGCTTCATAATCAAATTGTAAAATCGGCCATAATTAAGCGGTCAAAAGGGCTAATGGGTTCAATTCTAACAGCAAGTTTGAGCTGGAAAACCTGAGAGAGGGTAATTCTGAAGACTTTTTAAGAAGGAAAATTAGCTTAAATTTAGTTTTACAATGCAGAATTAAAAGATATGTGCTGATCAGAACTTATCACTGTCTTTTAGAAAACTAAATGTTGCTGGAGATGTAGTGCTAAAGCAATAAATATAGCTACTTTGTTTTTAATCAAAATTCCAGATCTCAGTGCACCAAATCCTGGGAGCCTTTTAGACCAGGTACACAAACACATATCGGATAAAGAGACACGAGCTGCTAAGTTTACATTGAGTTTTGTAAGGTTTATGGCCTGGTCTGTTTTCTGTGTAGTTCAAACTTACTGGTAGTTTTGGGGTGTGTTTGTTTTATTTTCATTGAATCGGTTAGCATATCTACCTGAGATGGTTGTATTTTAAAAGAATGTCACATACAGTCTTCCCCTCTAAAATTTCCAGAGAAAATGCCTTGTGTGTAGACTCTCCTTGGGGGTAGGGAAATCATTTTGTTCTGTTTAGAAACATTAAGAGTTTTCATAAAGTCACACTGTATTTCCACTTAATTTACTAGGATCATATTTAGAAAGACAAATTTGAAATATTTTGGCTCTAGATGGCATGCTCTAGTGGGTAAAATATCTTAACATGTGGTGTTTTGAATAAGATACAAAATACTTATTGATATATATTATATACATATGTGTGTATATAAACTTTTGTGTGTATGTAAACTCTTTAGCAGGCAGCTAAAGAGTTTAGGAAATATCTGCTCCAAAACTTTTTTTTAAAAAAGGCAGGCAATAACAACAAAAAACAAAGCAACAACAAATAACAATGACAAAACCCACAAAAAATCCCTACTAGGAAAAGTTTCATTACTTCTAAAACAGATTTTCTTCCTCACAGTTTCATGAACTGCAAGACAGAAGACTTAAGTTAAGCTACAATTTCCAATATTAACAACTTAACCAGGGGATTTCCTTCAATTCATAGGAAACTTCTGTTCACTGAATTATTTTTATACCTGCATATTTATAGCTTATACTTGGAACATATGAGATCATTCCTTGGACAAACTTCATTACAGTGATTTTATTTTTGTAAGCTAAGTTCAGCTATGATTAAAGTATTGCTTTAGGCATTAAGGTATTTTTGCATGCAGTGACATTTTTACAGGGCAGATACAGTGATGAGAGACATGAAGGATGTTCAAGATGCAGTTCCCACTGCCTGCGTTTAAATTCCTAAGTAGGCACAGAGCTGGACTCTTCCCTTTTTTTCTTTTAGTAAAACAAGCCCTGAGAAGGGGAAGACCCTGGTTCTTGTTGCCACCTCCTATGTTCCCCCTGGCTCTACACAGCAGCCACCTGCAGTGCACCACTGCACTCTGGTCAGTGCTTTCTCTTCAGCAGTCCTGGAGCAGGAAACACTGGCTGGGACTGCTGAAGGACTTCAGCAATGGCCTCACAAACCTGGTGTTTTGCAGCAGAGTGGGATGGATAGAACGAAGGACACCAGGTCATGTAGAATCAGAGCTACTTTACAGGATTAGAGCCAAGGAAAACTTGCTTTAAGCAAGAGAATTGTCTTAATGTTTCTGTGATAATACCTATGTGGCTAGTTGGGCTTTGTCCTAGATGAGAAATTCCCAAGGCGGGTTATTGGATGCATGAGGTAAGCCAGCTGGCTTAAAGTTCAGGAAGGCTACAGGATGTTGACTCTGATTTAGTTTTTTGAAGAAATGTTTGATGAAACTGCTTTAAAAGTTTAATAGATAATGATAATTTCACTTTTCCTATAAGCAGTCAGTGTGGCTATTGTAATAATGCTCGTCAGTAATAGGAAAACTACAATTGCATCTCTCATGGTGTGCTCCGTAGACAGGAACGAGAGAATCTGTGTGAACTGTTTTGAGGATGCTTGTCCAAAGGAATTCATTTTTTTGGCAGTCAGATGCTTACCTGAGAAGTTTTTAAGCATCTGTTGAAACTTGCTGCAAAGTGAAAAGACCAAAAACTGCTCTAGCAATCTGAGCATGTGAGGATGGTACTGCGCTTGAGAGATGCAATGCTGAATTGGAAGAAAAGTGTGAAGAACAGTAATTAAATACAAGGTGACTGTCCACAGTTCAGTGGTTGTGTAACTTGATGCAGGAAAGCTTCCTGCAGGTGTATATATGCCCATGCCCAAGTGCTTCTGTTGAGTGGTGGGGGTTCTCGTTTTTTTTTCTGTCACCCTCACTAGTTTAGTTTTCAAGTTCTTCTTTCATCTCTGTCCATAAGTATCTTAGACTATCTCAGAGATACTTGACTTACCAAGAAAACAATTGTCATTCTATGAATTCAATGTTTGTGCACTCGTGTTCTCCAACTATAATATATTCTAGTAGAACCTGTGGGCTTTGTGGGCACTCTTTAAATAGGGGATTAAACACTTTAACCTTAAAATGTAATCCTCCTTTCAATTTTTAAGACTAGGGCCCTTTGTATTAGGATTGATTGTTATGAAGCACTGATTGTCTTGTGTAGATGGTCTCACAAAAATGCCTGAAAAGATGTGATTGCAAGTGGAAACATTTTTAAGGTGACTTTTTTCCATATCAATTGTATTTCAGTATCAATTGTACACCTAAAAATCTTTTTTTAAAGATTTGCCTTAGTTACACTTTTAAAAATATTTTTGTTTAAACAAAAGTGGGGAAAAGTTTTTTATTTGGAAGCAGGTTGTAAGGGACCTTGAAAGATCATGGAATCGTTAAGGTTGGAAAAGACCCCCAAGATCACCTACTCACAGAATCACAGAATTTCTAGGTTGGAAGAGACCTCAAGATCATCAAGTCCAACCTCTGACCTAACACTAACAGTCCCCACTAAACCATATCCCTAAGCTCTACATCTAAAACGCTTTTTTTTCTAAATGTATTTGGATGGTCTAGTGAAGAGCTGAATCTGCCTACTGACATTGTAGTAGCCTGAAAAATCATCTTTATGCTCTCAATACATTTCCACTTCTGAGATAAGGCACTTGTCTATGTTGACATCCTTCTTTCAGTTATTAGGTTTTACTCAGGCTTGTTTGAACTTGACTAATGTCTAACTTTTCTAAGCCACCTCCAAAAAGAACATAGGTACACATTGTGAAATCAGACTCAACGGTAATTTTGCCCTCAAGAACTGATGTAACATAAAAGAAGACATTTCTTACAGTAAAATTTTCTGGTGTAAAATATGAGAAGAAAATCCAGAAATATTCCATATGTCCTTAATGTCCTCTAAGAATACCAGGAAACTTTTGCTTTTGCTCTAACGTTTACCACTTAGTGATATCTCAATGAGAAGAGACCATAAAATGCCAAACTTGAACAGCAGAGTCTGTCTAGTTCGGCATGAAGCCTAACCTCAAATAACAATTAAGTTTAAAGCAACATTTTATAATGGAATATCAGTTCCTATGTATCACTTATTCCCCACTGACATTTCCTTTTTTTCCCTCTTCTGGTTTCTAGGCACTTATTTGTTTTGAGCAAGCAAGATGAAGTTTATTGCTAAGAATGTCAGTCACTAGGGCTTAGAGTTAAATAGTTAACCCCCTGAAAGTGTACTTTTGGATAGGAATAGTATCCCATAGACAGCATGAACCTATATGATCACAGGAGTGCTGAGAAAAAAGTGTTGACAAATACAAGGCATTGTGACTTATTCTGGCAGTCAACATCAATTCCTAAAAGTGCTTAAAATTGCTAGGGCTGCTCATGGGATTTCCACAGAAGCCATGGATATACATGTGTGAGGCACATTCTATAAAGAATAGGGGGAAATATGATATAGCTATATGGCTGTATAGTCTAACCCATACAGTCAATGAGGCATCTCCTAGCAACTTTTTGCAATGTGAAAATTGGTTTTTAGCCTGAATGGATAAACCTTTGATTGGAGTACTTGGTAATGTTAAACACTATGAACTAGCCTCTATAAACCCATATTGTTAAGGCTGTTATCCACTCCTGTAATCCAAGGAGCCGGTAAACTTACTGTTGGGGCTAGGTAACTACACTGTGCTGTGAGCAGTGGAATAGCTCTTGGCTGGATGGATCAAGCTGATTTGTTTGTGACTTCACAAAAAGATGTTTGAAGAGATTATTCTTATTCCCTGCTTTATTGTGTAATAGTACATGGTTGTTAAAATCTCACTGTTATTGAATTTAAGGAAGCCATGCAGTTATTCAGCATAACTGATCTCAAATTGGTCAAGCTGGGGCTGTTCAGCCTGGAGAAGAGAAGGCTCAAGGGAGACCTTAGAGTGGCCTTCCAGCACCTAAAAGGGGCTACAGGATAGCTGGAGAGGGACTCTGTCGGGGAGTTTAATGATAGCATAAGGGGTAATGTTTTTAAACTAAAAGAGGGTAGGTTTAGATTAGATGTTATGAGGAAATTGTTCACTCAGAGGGCAGTGAAGCACTGGCACAGGTTGCCTGGAGAAGCTGTGGATGCCCGATCCCTGGAGGTGCTCAGGGCCAGGCTGGATGGGGCTTTGGGCAGCCTGGTCTGGTGGGAGGTGTCCCTGCCCATGGCAGGGGGTTGGAACTGGGTGGGCTTTAAGGTCCCTTCCAACCTGAGCTGTTCTGTGATTCCCTGATTCTAAGCTAAGGAAGAACTTAGATGAAAGCAAGTTGAAAAACTTCAGCCATGTCACTAATTGATACACTTGTAGGCCTCAAACTAAACTTATGCCTAATACATCTGGTACATTTACAGTTGAACTGCAGCATAAGTGACTTCCTCCTGGAAAGGTTTCTTTGTTTAGCATCTCTGGCCAGTATTGTTTTTACTTCTTGTAAAACTGAACTGCCTTGGAGACTTTACTCAAATTTAAAATAGTTTGTATTTAAAGTAAATAAAATCCTTAGATATCTAAAAACCTAAATCCATTTAAGTAACATTTGCTGACTCCACACAGGCTGTAGTTAAATGAAAAACAAACTTCATTTTATTATTACTTGTTACAATCCAACTGGATTCAAATTTTGCAATATGTAGCTGCAAAAAAAAAAAAAGTTTTTTTTTTTTTTGCTTCAATAATAGATATGCTAAAAGAGTAACAGATATAAAGATTTTTGAGTGACATTCTGTAACTGGTCTTACTTCCCTGCTTCTGACTGCCCCTAGATACTGCTAATATTGACTTTACTTTTACATCTCATTTCTTACCTATGTGGAGAAAGATGACAATAGCTGTGTTTTGATTCCCTTCTGTTGTAGCAGGAACGTGGTAATTTATATCGTCTTCTCCTAATTCTTCTCTTAATCATGACTAATTTTGACCTGATTGTTCCTGCCACAATTGAAAAAGGTGCAGAAGACAGATTATGGAGGAAGTTCACTGTGGTTATGTCTAATGGGAAGATAATTCTTCTCTTCATAATTGTGAAGTTCAGAAGAAGTCGTGTTAGTTAACTGATGTCTTAAATTTCCACAGCTGTTAACTTTTATAGCATATTTTACAGTTGTTTAATTTTATAGTTTGCACTGGGCTATTGTTTAGCTTTGCAAACACAGCTCTTTTTCCTTTTTAAATATTTGCAGAGTGGGCCACAGTGGCTTCTCTAGCCTGTTTGCTCTTGGAAGGTCAGGAGAGTGTTTCTCTGCACAGTGCCTTTTTTTGTGCTCCTGGTTATTCAGCCACTTGCTCGGTAACATCGGACAGGCTGTTTGTTTACCTGGGAGCTGGAGATACGGAGTGTAAGGCAAGAGGCTATGATTAAACTTCTAAGAAGCTCCATGAATAGCAGCTAGTCATGAGGTTTGGGGGGAAGGGTGTTGCCGCCCGCGGCGCGGGGGGGGTTTGAAGAAACTGTACCAGTTAAATGTGTATGCTCATCTGGGCCAGGGGTTTTATACATTTGTGTGATCTCTGGCTTTGTGGGGTCTTTAAGGTAGCCTCAACAAAGGAGGTCTTCATGTTCTGGTTTGTTTATTTAAAAAACAAAAAGGCAACTTATTCCTCTTAAATCTGCTGCATCAAGGTGAGTGTAGCTAACTGTGAGGTAAAGCTTTGCACAGTGAAAGTGTATCCAGATTTAATACAACATAAATAAGACCATCAGATGTCTGTATTTTCTCTGAGTAGAACAGTAGCTAGCGGGTGACTCACTGCTCTGTCTCCACCAGACAGCCAGGAGCATGGACTGCGATGTGCAGCCACAGCAGGGCTGGCAAGGGCTTGGAGACGTGTTAACCTCCGCTGAAGTTGCTTGAGGCCTTCCACTTACATGCTGTAAGGCAAGTTCTGGGGTAGTGCTGTTAACCAGTGCAACACTATAGGCTTTATAACTTGTTCAAGTGGGAATTAAAAAGCAGTGTGTCATGTGTCCAGTCAAAAGTGCAGTGCTTACAGTGAGTGTAAAACTGCCTCCTGTGAACTGCAGAGCCAAGAACACAGCAGTAATCTTTCAGGATAATTATAATTCCTCTCACATTGATTTACTACTTACAAGATGCTGGTGGTGTAATATGAGAAGAGAAAAACACACAGTTTGCTAGAATAAACAGATATCTATTTTCCTGCCCAAAGTGAACTTTCCATATGATGCCATAGTCCATTTTCTTCTATACTCTGCATTTATCAGTGGTGGTTGTAAGTGGAAAATAATGTGGCTTCCTTTATTTGACTCCTGTTATTTCTTATTGCACTTACTCTCCCCTCCATCTTCCTCCACCACCTCCAGGGTTATTTGTTAAAAATAGATATCGCGTGTGTTCCAAGCTCTTGTTACCCCCTTTCAGCATCTTACATACTTCATAGCTAGATGAAGATACAAGTTCAAATTCCAGCTGCCTCCTCAAATTTCACCTCTTGGACTAAGGAG
This sequence comes from Oxyura jamaicensis, assembly GCF_011077185.1. Taxonomy (NCBI): domain Eukaryota; kingdom Metazoa; phylum Chordata; class Aves; order Anseriformes; family Anatidae; genus Oxyura; species Oxyura jamaicensis. Next base: position 32,362,017 of record NC_048895.1, on the reverse strand, counting down.
ATTGTTAGCAAATACCTGAGGGGGAGCAAGTTTTTCCTTACAGAAATACCAGGTGGGAGGAAAGAACTGCCAGAAACACCTTGTCTCCCCATTTCTCCTCTTGATGGGGATGGCTCTGTGTGGCTGGGAGGTGTCATCCTCTTGGACAAGGCTGTGCAGGAGTGTGTAGTTCTCATTGCTTTGGATGAATACCTGCATAAAATCAAACCTGGCAGTATGGCAAGTCTTCTGTGGGACATCCCACTTCAGTATTGTATGCTTATGCTGAAACAATTACTAGCATCTATGTAATGCAACATAGATTTCTAGCAGTAATAAAGAAATGATCTTTGTAAGGCATCTGTTTGTCATGAGTTCCTGAAAATGGAAATAGATGTTAAATAGCAAGTGATATGTTATGATTATGCAGCTTGTGCAAAGTTTAGGTTGAATAGTACAGGAACAAGGGATTGTCTAAGAAACAGAAAGGAAACAACAGACATCTTTTATCTTCCAATGCATCTTCAGAAATCTGGTACTATAGTGCTTCAAAGTATTTAGAAGTTACCTTGGAAATGGTGAATTTTGGCAAAACGTTACAAGATTTCTAATAAATTCTACAGTATCTATAATCTACTTAGATATATTTTTTTAAAGGAACACCTTACTAATGGAGGACTAGAATCTGTTATAGAAGCAGCTGCCTCAACTGAAAACATAACCACTTAGAAGGCAGCACGCCTATGGCTGTCTTCTGTGCTAAAAATATTTCACTCTCTCTTACAGACTCTCCTGGGGCAAGGACAGAAGAGAATAGGATGCTTTTATGCATAACAGCTCCAACAGTATAAGACTGTTTTCTCTTTGAGATGGCTACTTAATTGCTGTTCCCCAGACTGTAATCTCAACAGTGAGTCTTAGCACTGCTGCAATGTATCTTTATTTTTAATCTCACCATATTCTCTCTTTATTCCTTATTTCTCCCCAGTGATCCCTCAGTCATGTGGAAACATTAGAAGTAAGCTTTGTTGGTCAAATGAATGTTTCTTTTCCCCTCCTGTGGCATACAAAGTCTAAAAGAGATGGTGTTTCTTGAACCAACTTTTGTCTTGAATATTTCCCGTTTCCTAGTATGAAAAATAAAATAAATATTTGCCATTAGTCTTCTAACAATTGCACCAATAATTTGCAAATTGCATAAGCATGTAGCTTTACTAAGCATGTGGTCATTTTTTTCTGTAGTGCATGCCTTTGTGTATATTGGGACAGCATCTTGTGACTTGTCTGGTTGAAACATACTTCCAGCCTTTTACAGGGATATTGTGCTGTTTTGTTTTGCTTGTTTTTCTTAAATTGTGTTTCCTTTTCATTTGTTTAGTATCGTTACAGGGACTTCTGTGTGTGTGTCAGAGGAAAAGTCTACTGGTCAAACATGTTTCCTGAAGCTGGTATTTAATCATTTAATCATTCTGTGGTCTGGAGCCTTCAATTGGAAGTTGCCTGGAAAATCTCAGTAAAAAGTGAAGAATTCTTGCATGGGCCTTTCCTTAGATGAAAACATTAGAATCCATAATGAAGTGTTCTTGTAAAGCTGGAAATGAACTTTAAAATATATCTGGCAGAAGGGGAACTGGAAAACTGGAATCAGGATTCAGTGTCCTTTCTTATTAATACCAATGGCAGTTTTATTAAAAAAAAAAAAAATCAACAACACTGAGTGTACCCACATTTACCTCATAAGTGACTTCACTTTTTTAATGAGAACTGAAGACACTGGGTGCTCAGTGGATAACAGGCACTGCAGTGCTACAGCTATGATGCTGCAGAATTGCCTAAGATGCTGTTCTCCTCTTGTCAGTGTGGTTTGGTGCTTCTGCACTGAGGGAGAACTAGGTCCTCGTAGAATGGGAACCTTGGCAAAAAATCTGTTATTTCAAATTTTCTTCTATATTTGATGTCCACTGGGTTGTCTTATCCATCTGACTTGCACCAAGTGTCTGTGCTCAAACCATTAGAAACAGTTAAAACTTGCACAATTCAGACTTCAGTAACATTTGTTACCTCACAAAAAACACATACTGGACAGATATTTCCAGCCTGGAGCTAGAGCAAAAGCAGAGGGGACCATCTGATGCCCTTTAGTCAGAGCTCCCCATTCCCATCAAGGCTGAAGCCTATGGGGATGCCTTCGTAGGCTTTCTACCCAGTTCATCTAAGCTAGCCATTTCCAGTTCTGCTGTTATCTTGATTGTACGGCTGTGCTATCTGTCCAGTCCCCACAGCATCATCCTTGTGTCTGGCTGCAAAAGGTCAAGTCTGTGAAAAATGAGTTGTGGGGAAGTGACTGAATACCCAGTGAGAGATAACTAATACAGAGTCCTATTGAAGTGTTTGTGATCTTCTAAATGTGCAAAAATTGCTGCCTACGTGGGTTGTTTGTATTTACCAGTGTTTGCTTATGTTCAGATCTAGCTATGTTAGCTGTAACACAAGCCTGTAATTTGCCCTTGAAACAATCAAGGCACAAGGCGACAAGTTATTTTGCTGTTAGCTGTAGTTGTAGTAGACAGGCATTTCTTTTACTAGTATATTATTTGTAATATGACTGCTTTGAAATGCAGTGTATGAGTTGCAAGTGATTTGGGTGCATGTGTGTGGCTTTGAAATGATCATTGTTTCCATCTGGATCAAAGATTATTGAGCATTGCTGCCCCACTGCCTTCTGCTGAGGAATAAAGTTTGAGTTTCTCAAAGTAGGGTCAACAGTCACTATGCTGAGCTCTTTTAAATGCTTTCAGCTACTTTCTTTCATATCAAAGTAGTAGGTGAAGTGTTAATAACCTGGGTGGATTGTATTGCACTTACAGGAACGTAAATTGGATGCAGCTATAGCAACAGCAGGGAGCTGTGCTTTGGATAATTTAGCTGAGAGCACTATCCGAAGCTGCTTGTGACTGCTTGAGCCCACAGCATCCACATGTGTTTCATGTGGATGCTGTGCTCCTCACTTCCCAATACCAGCATTGGCACTAGTGTAGTGGATAACATTATGATCCTGTGACACACATGTCCTGTTTGACGTAAAATCTGACAGTTCTTGAAGCATGTTATCCCTTTCTCAAAATATGAACTCATGGTAGCTATCTCTTGGACGATGAGATGATGATTTCAACTGAACTGTGTAAGTTAAAAGCCTGAGGTATGTGGGAAGCATTGGATTTTGTTGCCTCCTTCATGTACAGTGAATTAAACTGATGTCCTTTGAGTTCTCACCAGCTTTGGGCACTTATAGAAATTGTATGGGCTTCTCACAAACACCTTTCCTCTTGTTTATTCTAGGCACTCAAATCTATTCCAAGTAGCAGCTGACTTACTTTTTTTGTCCTAAAAATTCAAAGTGAGAGTAGGGGGAAAATGTACAATGAATTACAAAATAGACAAATCTCCATTTCCCTCAGTCTGTCCAGCCTACACACAGGTTGACAATGATTAAGGCTGAAGTCCAGAGTTTTTGCTGTGTTGAGCATTTTTTAGGTGGTGCCTGAAGATGATGGCAAATATGTGCTAACTGATTCCTGAGGTGCTAATATATCTGTAGGTTTGCTTTGGATAGAATTGATCCCCTTTATCTAGGAGAGGACTTGTAGTAAGCAAAATGCTGTGTTTGACCATAGCCCACCTGCAGTACCGTGCCTCTTAAGGTATTGGATGGGTTTGAGATAGGTAACAGTGTTTGCCCCGGCTTCTAATCCTGAATCCATAAGGCAATAAATAAGCTTGTTCGTAACTTTGGTAAGTCAGGGCTGGGGGGAGTACTGTATCACCTTGAGCAAAACTTCGCATAATTCTTCAAAGATAACTTCTGCGGACATGTAGAAGCTACTCTTCTGAGGGCCAAACCACTGCTGAATCCCCCTTGGTTGAGCAGTGGTGTTTAAGGAGGATGCTGAATGTCATGCTTTGAAACCATTAATGGTCATATAAAAACTTGCCTTCCACAGCTGAACATGACTATTAATGTCAGGCATAGACTGTCCCTCCTGCAACATGATTTTTCATCCCTTTAGTTGTGCTGTGACAGCTGCTCTGTGCTCTAGTTTTTTGTTGTTGGGCTGGTGGTTGCATATAGCCCTGGGAGGCGACTGGCATTTCAGGCTGTCTCATGTCTCACGGGACGCTTCAATGGCTGTGTGCAACCAGTGACTTGGAAGAAGCTTTTATTTTTTCTTCCACCCTCAGTAGGACCGAGCTTCATTATTACTGTCCTGTGGTGATAAAGTAGGTGCCATGCTTACATTTCCAAGGTGTCCTAGGATGACAGACTAGTTTCCAGTGCTCTGGTTCATCCTTGCTGGAACTGAGAACAAAATGCCTTGTTAATCTGTTGCTTTAATTACACAACTCCTGTCAGACCAAGGAAGCACAGAGCATATCTTATGCTGAAGTATGTTGACAAGACACAGACAAACATACCCAATGCAAACACATAACAAACATGTATGTCTGTGGCTTATTAGTACCATTTGGTTGAAATGAGACATAATAGCACATGGTCTAGTGGTTCCTCTTTGCCTCCTCCCATCCTGCCCAGACATTTTTTCTTTTAAAAATATTGTGGCATCTGACTGTTTTGCTTACCATGGATTGCTTCAGTGACTCCTTGCAGAGTGGCTCTCCGAGCCATTATGCACACGCACAAATGATTGGTGGTAGGCAGGGGTTAAATGTCCTTTTTTCCAAGCAAAGCTCTTTGAAATTAATCCTGAATCCAAGCAGAAATGGGTGGTTGTGTGTTCAGCTGGGTGCAGCCGTGTCAATTCAGTGCCATACATGTGCTGTGTGAGCAGCTATGGCTGGGGATGTCCAGGAGCCCTCTCGTTGCCTCTTTCAAGGTGCCAGGAGGATTTCCAAATAATAGCAAACTTGTAATGCAATTGTGTGCATTTCTTAGGCTGTATGACTGAATAATCTGCCTGTAAACAGTGTCCTCTTTTGTAAATCTCTTTCATATTGGATGATAAGCTGTAATGCGTATTAGACGGTTTGCTGCTTTGTTGGCTCAAGCAAACACTGGATGTTTGTTCTTGCCACCAGGATCAGTTCTGCATGCCACGTTGGGCATGTGAAATCAAAAGCTGGCCTTTGCTTAGACTCATTTTGAGGCTGCGAGATGCTCTAACACATTCTCCTGCAATCACAATGGGGTAGAGGGTTAGTGTTTCCTCTTTTCTAATTCTCTAAAGCATTTTCCTTGAAATCACTTGAAGCTTAATAGCCTTTGGCTTGAAGAGCTTGTTTACAGGCTGGCACAATTTTCTTTTTTTTTCTTTTTTTTTTTTTTTTCCTACCCTTTATTCTGTGAACTAATGACACCACTGTAGCACTGGGAGCATGCTATGATATTCTAACAATTTTGACTTTGCTGGGCTTTCAAAATTCAAGTCTTACTATTTATGTTAAGCTCCTGCCAGGTCTTTTTACTGCCTACTATGTTCTTGAAGCAGTGAGCTTTAACCAAGATACCAAATAGAACTGCCAAGACAAACCGCATATGAACTGTAAGCCATTATCTCTTCTTTAACTCATCTGGAATCCCTCTACAAGTAAACTGACTTGTGCTGTGTGTGCAACATTTTCATTTTATAGATGTTTGAAAAATAGTGAATAAGAATCTTTCCACTCAGAAGACACAAGCCAACCAGGCAACTCACGGTGCTTCAGAAGCTGCTGTGGTTTCAGGGCTTCTCTTACAGTTTGCATCCTGTTTCCATCGCCAGTTTCATGTTGGAGCTTCTGCCAGGATTTTGTTTCTACTCTTCCCCTGCTATATCTCTGCCTTTTTGAGGAACGGGCTGGAATATGAGAAAAATCATGAACTGGAAATACAAGCTGTGGCAGTTCAAAGCTGTCTAACGTGGCAGAACTTCTGCAGACTCCATCCTTTTATGTCCACTTGCTTAAGTTTTGTTTGATGTGAAACTATTTTATAAATAGCATTTTAAATTTAAACTCTCTATTTGAAGATATGCAACCATCTCTACAGGTTACCAAAGAGCTTTAAACTGATAGCCTGCTGTAAGGCAATAAAATTAGTGATATTTTTTTTATTTTTTTTTTTTTAGGCCAATTCAAGTATTTATTTTGCAGTGTATTTCAGCCAGATTGAATTCTCTGTTAATCCTGAGTAATTACTGCAACACTTTGCACAACTACCTTCAAGCTTTCAGGTCAACAGATTAATTACGTAAAAAGATGAACCTGTTCTCTTTCAATTCCCATTTAAGCAGAAGAGCAAATTAGACTAAACAGATGCTGTAGATTTTTCTTGGTTAAGAGAAGATTTATGGTCTAACATTTTCTTCTATCACGGTTTCATGTGCACCTGTTTTAAGACTGCAGAGGCTGACTTGTAGCTTTTTGCATCATTCTTTTCCATAGCATGACCATCTTGTCATGGAAGGCATTTTAGAACACTTATTTTTTACACTGTGGTTTGCTGTTTAGAGTTGTTTCTTGGAAAAGCAAAGGCTATAGGATTTTACTTTATCTTATCCCAAGGAATTAAGCAGAGAGAATTAGTGTTTTTCCTCTTTTTATCTCCCCTTGAAATATATCTGCATTGCAGACCAAAGGGACATATTTTAAAATATTCTTTTCTACAGTGAGATAGAAATGACTGTGCTTTTTAGATAGTATTGTAAGATTTTAACTTATCCCCAGCTTTTGCTTAAGGAAGCTCATTAAGGAAAGAGCTGCTGTTATGGATGAGAAGATGTAGTGGATGTCTATCTCGATTGTCTCTCTGGTGTTTCCAAGTTTCCAATATTGATGCAGTAATGACTCCTAGATAAGTCATGAAGAAGTGAACTATGCTAAATTCTTCAGATCAAGGGAAGAGAACATAAGGTGTATATATTTTTAAGCCCTTTAATCCTGCTGTGGATAGACACATTTTTGTTCCACTATTCTCAATTTCCTTTATGTTTAAGGTCCAACATCACTTGACAAAGATTCTGCAACTAATTTTAACGTAACTTTATAATAAGAAATATTATAGCTCTTCCTAGGTTTTCAGCCTCTTTGTATTCTTTAATAAAGGCTTGGGTCTTATCGTCAAGACTGTCTTCAATCATACCCCTTTCAATTTTTGCAATGTTTAGATCCTCATCTGGTTTAATAATCTGGAAACACTGACCAAGGATTTGGTTGAACTGTAAAAAAAATCTGTTAGGATTGGCATTTGAGGAAGTTTTTTCTTTATAATTCCATTATAGGTATTCCTTTATGATGTTAACAATTAAGGTGTATACATACTATCTCTCAAATCTGAATTATGAATAGCAATTCAATGCAAGCACTTCTTGAAGAAGATTTTATCCTTGCACAGCCCTCAGACTGTTGGAGTACCAGAAGGCCCAGCGTTGCACATTCTTTGCTTTATTCTTATTCATAAATTTTTCTTGACCTACTTGGTTGTGTCTGCCTTCATTAATTTCAACCATCTTAACTTTCAGCAAAAAACAATTCAGAATTAAACTGTAATTCAGTAGTTTTGTGTAGTTCTGTCTGGGAATTATTTTCTTTCCTGCAGCCAGAACGTGTCCTGGTGGTGCAGACAGTTATTGAACTTCTCATGGCACCGGTGTTTCTCTGAGCAGCTGATACGGGGGGAAGAGCCTTTCCTGGTGACTTTTCTTTAGCCTCATTCAGCTCTTTGTGCTAAATCCTCTGGAATTAAAAATATAGATAGATCTCCTTTCTTTAGAGTGCCCTAAACCTTCCCTGTGACTGTAATGTATGAGCAGCACAAGTCCTCACTGTCATCCTCTTTGAAGGGCTGATGGAAATCCTTTGGGTTGTGTTCACAGATCTTTTTATACAGTGGTTTGGTATATTTAAATGCCAGCTTTACGCATTTTAAAATTAGGAAAAGCGTCTGTTATATGAGGGTGTTTCAGGCTGGACACGCCTGTTTGGTCAGGTGCTGGTATGCTAATTAAATTAAAGCCTCTATTCATTTTTCCAGCCTTGTCTGACACAGTTCAAGATGCCTGACATACTAGACTTCACATGGCCTCTGGTAATCTAAAGGAAAAGAACTGCATACTTCAAAAGCTGTTACCAAATATAGTGCTTTGCCATTTATTGTAATGGGGTGCTGGTGCTTCCGTATAAAATCTTGTCTTTGCAAACAGCCATTTTTGAGGAGCAGCCAGTGCCAAGTAGAGTAACACTAAATGTTTTCCAAGTACAGCTAAACTAAGAGGCCCTTTATGTCTATTTTATTGCTGGTAAATCCAGTTCATTTATTTTCATAAGTATTTATGGGTGTTGCAAGACTCTTTGCTTAGTTACTTTCCCTGCCATAGACAAATCCTATATGGAGAACAAGAATAGTGTTTATACTACATTTAGAGAAGAATTTCCTGCTTAAGTGGTTGCCTAGGATATACTAGCTAGCTCTTAATGCACTAAACAAATATTACTAATTCTACTGTAGCACTTAACTTTTTTTCTTTATCATGACTTTATCTAATCCTGTCTAGATCTATGGAGAAAAGTGGAAATGCACATGAACTTCCTAAATACTCCCCCTCCCCCCCCACAGCTATTTTAGTAGCCAATTAAAAATTTTTCACCTTTAATATTTTAAGGGAATTTCCCACATGATGTGCTGTTGTGTTGTTTTCTTAAAGCAAGAAGGAATCAACTAAAAGTTTGTGCTAGGGCGACATTTTTCACCCATACTTCTAAGTCTGCTGTTAGGGTTCAGGTACAATTGATACGAAGATCATGCAACATTTATCTTGTATTCTTAAACTCCTGGGCTGCCCCCAGATGCAAATTTAAGCAGTCTGTATAATGATTAAAAGCTTTTTAAATTTACTTCTTTGACTTTTTGTAGCGTTTCCTTCCAAGGTTGTTTAGCTTGTAACACGAACACCATGCTACACTAATGGTACATCAGTTTGTGTGTTTCCCAAATGACTGTAGGGGTCAGCGGCCTTTTCTTATTCAGAAAGGGGGTGATTTCCAAAATATGCTCAGTACCAGCAAGTCTATGCCCAGCAGCACCAATGTTTTTATTTTCTGTCTTTCCATCTCCAGATAACTTGTTAGCCCCTGTTACTTTCTCAGTTCAGCTATTTCTGTGGCTGTGCCATAAGATTTGGTCAGGTTAAAAAGAGCCAGAGTGGCTGGGATTTCCGTGTTTCATCTTTAATGCCAGTTCTGACACCTTAGGAAACTACAAAGTCAGGTAATTGACAGGAACCTTTTTTTTTTGCTGATGTTGTGGGAGTGCAACACCTTTAATAGCACTAATTAAAGTGCTGCTTCAAATGGGTCAACTTTCCCATTTTGAAGTGTGCAGCCACAAAGGTGGAAGCAGAGGAGGTGAAAGGAAGTGTGTACTTGCTCTTAAGAAACCAACCTCTTTTTTCGCAGTTAAGCAAAACAGTCCATTTTACTGTTCTGTGTTTTTTTTTTTTCTCTGAAGGACATCTCTTCTTACTTTACTATAGATATTAATCCTGAGATTTTGCTATTAGGTAATCAAGTTTTTGTAAGGGAGCTTATGCCTCAGACCATTACTGAAGTGTTTATTCTATGAAAGTAAAGACAAACTGATCAGGGAAACTGCAGAAGATCAAACCTAAACAATAATAAAAAGGCAGTTCCATTTAAGTGTTTATTTTCAAGCCTCATTAGTGTTTCTCCCAGGAAAAACTCTGCTTCATTGTTTGTTTTTTTTTTTTTTTTTTTTTTTACTTTACAGATGAGAACTAAAGAAACATTTCTTCATTATTCTCATGCCTAGATCATTTGCAAGTTAACACTTGTGCCGTAATCCTAGGCAGCCTGGTTGGTTTGTGAATTGTGATAACGCCTCACGTGAAATCCTGCCCATGTCAAAACCTAGCAAAACATAACCCTTCCTCAAAGGGGAGTTTCCTCACCAAGCTGCAGCTTGTACAGCTGCACTGACCGTGTGGCATTGGAGCGAGCCCAGCTGCCAGAACCTGGAAGCCCCAGTGTTATGGAGCTGGGTTTGTGGAAACAGCAATGCAGCTGTTAAGGAGCTGATAACTAAACTGGTTTGTTCACCCTCAAGTGCCTTCAGCCAGATTTGTGCACAGGCAGCAGCGTTTTGAAGCTAGTACTTTGAGCTGTATTGCAGAGAATTGCAATTGGGAATGTGTGACCAAAGCTTCCTTTGCCCCTTGATTGGGGCTGTCATCAGCAAAAGGGTTTTGTGGTGTTGTCTAGGGTAAATGTGGAGCTTCATCCTTTGATCAAGGGGAGGGATGATAAAGCAGCAAAGCTGTGCTGAACTTCAAAGTGTGGGATTCAGAATAATTATGAAAAAAGTAGAAATGCAGTAGCAAACAACAGTGCAAAGCAAAATTATATTTTTATTTTTAAATGCAAGTTGTTTTAGATGCCCTGTCTGAGTGTGTTAGGCACAATAAGTAGTAACAGACCATGTAGCATTACAAATTTGGTCTGACTGGGCTCAAGCATGTGATTAGTTTTCTTCATCAACAAATAAAATGAAGATTATAGAAGCCTTCTTATTGCCTCTTGTCAGTTATGGCAACAACTGTAACATCTGATCTGACTAACTTTTACATCAATAAGCTTTAGTCTCTCCGTCTCTCCATTACTGCAATGAATCTGCAGCAGACGTAGTGTAGCTGGGATGTCTTTTATTGGAATGCCTTTTACTGGAATCCCTACAGTCAAATGTACTCTAGCATTAAACCATGACTTTCCTGTTTTTCCTTGCTTCATATAACTTGTGGCAAGAAGGGTGCTATCAATCTGGGTCTCAGGAGCTGTTTATTGAGGCACTCACTGACAATTGTATAAGGCTGCTTCTGTTACAGTAAAGTGAGCCTAAGGAGCGGATTTCATTAGTCTAGGGGCTATCTATATAGTGGATCGGTGGGTGGAAGGCTGATCGTAATCTAACAAAGCTAAATGTGGGATTAAAAAAAAAAAAAAGCATTACCTGAGACTAGTCATGCTGAAAACTGCACCAAGAGGAGCTTGGCTACAGAAGGGATAGAGTAAAGCAAAACCTTTGAAGTTTAAGACCCAAAATCATGAATAGAGTAAGCTACCATTTTGTGTCATGTGCGGTTTGATGTTATTCCTCAAAGGTGAGGAAATATACAAGGTAACCTTAATAGGACTTTAATATACTGAAAACCTGCACCTAAGAATAAATAACCATGTCTTTCCTCCGGAAATGGACCCTGTATCCAAATGTTTATCAAAACAAATGCTTGGATCATCTGTCAATTACCTCAAGCAAGGGAAAATTGTATGGAATTGATGGCATTTATCCTTCAAAGGTTGTACTCGGAGCAGCAGATTTTTTTTTGTACATATGTGTATTAGTTTTGTCATTTAGTTAAAATAATCACTTGTTCTTTCATTTTTCTTTTTAATAAATAGATGCTTATTTTAAATACAGTTCACTTATGAATTGCTGTTTCAGAATATTTTTAAGCTGTATTGGTAGAATATCGGTAAGAATAATTGTGTTTGGAAGCCATTAGTATTTTTCAGATAAACAAAAGGGAAGAAAAAACTACCCTGTAAAAGCATAAGTTGTACCTTACATTTGTATGCATTAATAAATGGGGTATTAACAAAAGCATGAAGTGAAATTGTGTAGCTGGTTTCATGGAGGATATGAAAATGGCAGTTTTCTAATTGTTTATAATTACCAGTTGGAACAGTCACTCCGGTAATTTTTAGCTCTACTCTAGTATAATGAGTGAACACAAAATACAAAACAGGTTTTTGTATTTTTTTTGGTGGAAAAAAAACAGTAATTGCACATAACGCTTAAATTCTAGCTCATATTGAAGTAATGGAGCTTCAACTACTTCTGTCAAACATTACCATTTGATGATCAGTCCTTTATTCTGTCACTCTGTTTCTACATTTGGTCATTATCACTTATAAGGTACCTTCATAGAGAAAACTGACAAGAAAATACATAAATTCCAATTAAAAAAAGAAATCAGAGGTACAACTGAACAGTCATCCATTTGGAAATGGAAATAAAACACAGAATAACAACAGATCTAAAATGGTGCTCTTTTCCTGATTTATGCTTGAAATCAAACAGTTAGACATCTAAGTTCAACCAGACATTTTCCCTGACATTTATTCATACTATTGCTGGCTAAGTGAACAATTCTTTGTTAGACAAAGAAAAAATCCTTCACCAGGAGGAGTTCAGACTCATCTTTGGAAAAGCTTTGTAGCTTGTTGGTCAAGACACTTCTTAAGTTCCATTTTTCTTTTGCATTAGAGAAGGTCTCAAAACTGATCTCATCAAACAAGTGTCCAAACCCTTAAGACTGACACAATAACAGACAGCAACAGAAGACATGACTCTTTTTTTCAGTGGAAAAAGGATGACTAATGTTGTGGCCTGTTACAGGAAAAAAATGGATGCCCTGATGAAAATCATTATTCATTATTCTTTGGAGGTGTTTTTTTTCAGTACTATGAACATGACTGTTGCAGTTAAGCAGCAATTAGGCAGATGAGCTGTGAAGAAAGCTAGAACAAACAAAACAAGCTGTTCCTAAAAGCAGCATTAGAAATTAAGGTCAATAGTAAATAATCTGTGTAGAAATATTAAACATGGTAGTGATATCGCATTTATGAAAACTGTAATATCATTAATAAAAAATTAAATATCAGTTTTCAGCTGTCTTTCTCCAACTATTGTTGGGTACACAAAGAAAATCAGGCAACTGAGCAACTGATTTCCTTATGAAAGGGCTTGTTGTGGGTGAGTGTTTTGTTTTTTCTCCCCCTCTCCCAGAAAGGTCCCTGTCCCGAGCTACCCTATAAGCATGTCCTCACATCTTTCCTGGTGAAAGTGAGGAAGGTGTAGCATGCAACTTCACCAGAGAGATGCAGAAACGGCTTAATTACTGCTAAAGCAAGGTTCAACAGCCAGCAGTAAGCTTCCTCCCCTTTTATTCCAATACAGAGTAGTACTTCACATCAGAGACTCATGCATACATTCCAACATGATTCTGCTGTGGGCTAGTACTGAAACATGTTTTTGCATTTGGGTGACATTTGGATTCAGTTGTGGCCATTCACATTAAGAAAAATGCCTTTTTTTTTTTTTGGTTGGAAATGTAGTCTTGTATCACATGATGCTTTAGGAGTCAAGTGCCTCTGAGCTATAAGACTTAAAAAGACTTAAGTTATGAAAGTACTTATGCTGGTTTCTCTCATTTCAGCTTGTTGCAAACTAAGACTGGCAGCCACTAAAGATAAGCAGGGAAGGAGAAAAAAATTGTCTTTTTTTTTTCCTGTTATGGAAGGACAAAAACTGTAATGTTAAAGCAAGCATGAATTTTTCCATATGAGAAAATGTCTAGAGGCAGCTTACATAGCCAAAAATCAGATGTTATGTGTTCTTACTGGGACTAGTATAAAGATAATCTTGCGTGGTAATTTAGTGAGCCATACTAATACTTTTCCCTGTTAGATTCATCTCTGAGTCTCCCTTAGGAATTCATGGGAAGCAGGAGAATAGTTTTAGTTCTTGGGAAAAATATTAAATCAAGCATCGCCTTATGTTCATTAGCAGAAAACAAAAACAAACAAATCCCAACATCCTTCCCTACTCCCCCAAAACCCACAACAAACCAGCCACAACAAAACACAACCTAAAATATGCTGAGAATGGTTCATCTGTCCATGATCTTTCTTTGTTAAAGATTGTGATATTTAGTAGAATAGAATAGTTCATTTGGAAGGGACTTTCAAAGACATCAAGTCCCATGGCATGACCATCTCGGGGCTGCCCAAAAGTTAAAGCATGTTATTGAGGGTGTTGTTCCACTGCCTCTTGATCATTGATAGGTGTGGGGCATCAACCACCTCTCTAGGAAGCCTGTCCTAGTGTCTGACCACCCTCTCAGTAAATAACTCTTTCCTTATGCCCAGTTTGACCCTCCCCAGCCCAGCTCCATGCCATTCCTATGCATCCTGCCATCGGTTCCCAGGAGCAGAGCCCAGCACCTCCGTCTGTGCTCCCTGCGTTGGGAAGCTGCAGAGGGTAGTGAGGCCTTTCTCAGCCTCCTCTTCCCTAGACCGGGCAGCCCAAGTGTCCTCAGCCTTTCTTCACAGGACAGGCCTTCTGGCCCTTTTGCCAGCCTTGCTGCCCTCCTCTGGATGCTTTCAAGCACTTTAACATCCTTTTAATATTGTAGAACCCACAATATAGTAATATCTGAATTAATGTTGTATTAACGTATTCCTTGCTATTGATTTAAATTTGTATACATAAGATCTATGTGATCAAGTTACTTGCCAAACAGTTGATAACAGATTGGGTGAAATTTATGTCATTTTATATCTACTATATGTATCCCTACATGAAATTTTAACTGATTGCTCTGTGCAGGCTCTTTCCTGGAGACTTCTATATTAAGCCAGGTTTAATTCATTTTATTTATAAAGCCTAGAGTTCACTTTTCTTGCAGATTGTGTTAACTACATTGTGCAGGTGAAATAGTTTGGTCACGGGGAAAAATTTACCTGGGAGTAAGCAATTAGGAATTAGAGCTAAATCAGAAACTTGGTACTCACAGTCCCAGTCTTTCTGTTAAGACCTACTGCTATATATCCTGTTGTATTGAAGAAAAGGGAACTGAAGGTAAAAGAAAACAGAAGACACAATATTTGACATAAACTCAGACAAGGTTAACTATGCTGCAAATAACAGGAGGCATAAATAGGTCATTGCTTTGTTATTAGATTTAGGAAGATATATATTTCACAAGGAGGAATTTTTATTACTTTTTTTTTTTTTCTTTTTTTTCATAAAGATGACAAGGAATTTTTGTAGTGGACAAAGAGGGAAAGCCTAATCTCAATTCATGATCAAAAAAACTTGCTTCCCTTCCTCTCACCATTTTCTCCATGAGCACAGTGCTACATCAGTGGTGGCTGGGTCAAGTAAATCAGGAAAAAAAATGGCCCGTCACCTAAGACAGTCTGTCCTGGACTTGATGCTCTTGAAAGTGCTGTTCTGTACACAGCTAAGCTCCATTTGGGCTAAACTAAGAATACATGCAAGTTCTTTGATAGATTTCTGTATTACCATATTAGCAGTCATTTTACTTGGGCTTTGTTTTTTATTATTTTCACAGATCTTATGATAAAATTGGGCTCTGTAGGCCTAATTTTTCAAAAATAAATAAATTCATTAATTAGTTGTGTAGTCAGGCCCAGAAAGTGTTTATTTTTGCAAAGTATCACCAAAGGAAATAGTAAATGGACAGGCAGATGAAATGTGTGCCGTGATGGACAGCAGGAGCAATTTGTTCGAGGCCTGAACAAGGCATTCCTACTGGGATGGAGCTGGCAGAATGCATGCAGGTTCAGTTATCAGAGCTAACTGTGTGACATTAGGGTGAAGATGTGAGAAATGGGACTCTTCCTGATGGTAGACCAGCCTTTGTCCATGACTTCTTGGCCAATTTGTTGTGGTTACTGAGTTAGCACATTTTTATTCTTTCTTTTTAAATCTAATTTAATCTAAAACGAATGGGAACGGACAATGACAGGTGGGATATGAATATAGGCTTAGGAGCAGATATGGCAAGCTCAGATTTTCATTTGGTACGTTTACCTTATTTGAAACTAGACTAATGCATCAACAGCTACTCCATACTATAAAAGTATTTTTTGGCAATGAACTCAGCTAAGAATGACAGTTTTTGAAAGACAGTGTTCTCATTTTTCTCCTAATTTTTCTCTGGTTAAGTCCCCCAGAACAATTGGTTACTGCCAAGAGAAAAGGAGCACAAATACCATCTTTTGCTGTGTTTTAAATGATTGCCAGTGGAAACGTGGGTGACATGCTAATGAACTGCTGTACAAAAGACTCGGTGGAGAGAAAGTGTGAATGTGATAGTCTGGCTGTATCTTGGACTGTCTTCACGTTGATGTAATTTGCTTTCTAGATCCTTCCAGAGTTTAAGTTATGTTTACGACAGATAATCAGTCTGGCATTTAGTGATTTATTATTTATATTTTTTATAATATCATTATTTTAAAATGTCATTCTATGGAACTATTTCTGTGCTTCAGCTATTTAATGATTTCTGTTGGCCTCATCTGGATTCACAAGGGACTGTGCTAGTATTGGTTAATCATAGTGGCTTTCAAAGTTGTGCCTTTTTATTTCGTGAGTGCGTTCAATTTCAGTTCTGACCTAAAGAGAATCTAATTTGGAGGTATCAAATCTGGAGTTGTTTGTTTTTCTTTTATTTTTTTTTAATAGTAAGTCAGAGATCATGATACTGTTCTGGGAGTTGGACCAGAGCTGAGAGGCTGAGGTCTCTGAATTCATAAACACGTCAGAAGGTCAAACAGGGAGTGTGGGATTAACCATCAACTGTCAGCAAATCATTCTGCTCATCTTGAAAGTATCTTGTCTAGAGGAGGTACTTTTTAGATGTGAGAAATGGTGTTTGGTGGAGGAAGTCAAACTTGTGACATTTCTTTCTAGCTTTAAATGAGAAACTATATTCAAAAAGACTGTCCCAGCTCATCTGCTATCTAGTCATGGTTTTGGCCTTCCATGAGCTAGTTGTAGAAAAAAAACCCTAACTGAGAAGTTCTTCTAAGTTTGAGGTTTGATTTAGATGTGGTCGTTGTCTTGATACAGCAATGATAACTTCATTATCACCACTTAAAAACCTAGCATTCTTTAAATGAGGACAAAATGAAATGACTTAACTTTGGGAGAAAAAAAAAAAACACACACAAAACATGGAACTCTGGCAGTTCTCGGGTGCTTTGCCAAGTGACCTAGCTTGAAAAAATATGGTTTTATTGCCAGGAAAAAAGCAGCTCATTTATGAACATGAAATGAAAAAGGTTTAAAAACTCCAAGTATTAAAATGTGTGCCATATACAGTTTTGGACAGCATGTAAATAACACTTAAATCTAGTTTGAAACTAGTTCTGGTCTTTTGGTGCTGTCACTTGCTACTTTGTTAATAAATTGCATGATTTTTTTTGTTTTCTCTAACAATCTTACCCCACTTTCCCCAGGTAAAAGATGATTTTGTACACTATTATGAATTTTATATATATATTGCTGCATAGACAACTTTGCCTTCACGATACACACAGGAGGAGGAAACCTATTGATGAAAAAATTCAGTGCTGAATGTATTCAAATTTCTCCGCAGATTTCTGTTTCTCTTTTTTCTTTTTATTTTTTAGACTGATTTTATTATCTGGAGAGTGTTTCTGTTCTGACAACCATCAGTAATGAGTAGGAGATATAAGCTGGTTTAGGGTCAAATTAATACATAGCTTACTTGGTTGTCTGGATTCTACTTTTCCAAGAGCAAAGCTGAAAATCTCTTTTTGAAGGCTTCAGAATTATGAATTGTAGTAGTCCATACATGTAAATTTGTAGAGCTTTAGTTGGCTTTAAGGATAAAAGGAATTTATCTTAAGAATACATACAGCATGTATATTTATCCTTAAGACCTAAATATGACTTTTTTTTGAGGGAAGTGCTTCCATGTATTAGCACATAGGATGAGATGCAAACTATCAATGCATTAATACATCTACATGTCTCAGATGAAAATTCAATACAACTATTTTTTTTTCTATTCACATCCTGTAAATGGTTAAATAAAAGATTGCTAAAAGAAAAAGAAAATAAAAATTAAGAAATAAATCTGTAACTTGAGGAAAAGAATTTAGATGACACAATTGCTATTCTTTATTCCAACAATAAAGGTAGAAATAAGTTCCTCACCATGATGAATATATAGTAACTGAAAAAATAATTTCATGATAAGGCTCTGGGTACAATTGAATAGTTAAAGAGTAAAAGCTGTTGCTGAATGAGAAAAACAATTTGGTTGAAATCAAAGGTCTTTTTTTTTTTTTTTTTTTTTTTTTTTCCCCATTGTGGAAAAGGATATCTCATGAAACAACTGTCTTGTTTTACATGAATTTTTAATGTGTTGTGAGATGTTTCAAATGTACTGACTGGCTGGGTGGTGGCTCTGCTATCCTAAAATATAGAAAAGTGATATGGTGGGCATTTTCCTCTACCAGTCTTACCGTTGCCCTGTGTATTGCCTCATTTGGTATAGAGGGTTGTCTTCTTCAGAAATATATTAAAAGCAGAAAATGGGAAGGCTAGTTAGGACAGACTAAGAATCTGGTTTATGTCTTGAGAGAGCTTATTGTGTTATTATTCACCTCTATTGAGAAGCTGTCAAGATCCCCTTTAAGAGGATGTAGCATTGCCTTATGTAGGAAGATGCTTGCAGGAGAGGATAACATTTATTTAGAAGACACTGGTCAAAAGTGATAAGACTAAATGAAAAATTAGAAGGCTGCTCACTGTTTGAGGAATGAAATACTAAAATAGCAATCCTAATATTGCAGTGGAAGAAAGGAACCTAGATGACTTGAAATATAGTATTGAAAAAAGGGTTAATAGGGCAGAACTGGGGTTGTTTTAGGCTTAGAAATGCAGAACTGTAAGATGAATATTCCTAACACGCAACCAAGTTCGTCTTTAAGGAAATTCTGTTCCTTTTGTAGCTTTCTGGCCTGTTTTAATTTGATTCTGCTATTAGGTGTTTTGCTGATCACCCAAGGGGGACAGGTCAAAACTTTCCATGATCTCCTTTGTTTCTCGGTGTGATTTTTATTCCTGTTCTGTTGCTTGGTGGGTTTTGTTTGTTTGTCTTGTCTTCTCCCAAGTGTGGACTGCAGAGAGATTTGGGATTTCAGCACACTATAATAGTGAGAAACTTCTGAAATGCCTGGCTGATACTGAGAGAGAATGTGCTGTGCTGCCTATCAGAGATAAAATTAGGATTGTCTGTCTTCCAACTCAGATGGAAATTTTGCATCCTATATCTTACTTCTTTCCTCTTCCTTGGACTTTGCTGATGCAAATTAAGCAGCAGAGTGGCGCAGCGGAAGCGTGCTGGGCCCATAACCCAGAGGTCGATGGATCGAAACCATCCTCTGCTAGTAGCCTTCTTTTTAAATGTTGAACTTGGTGCTCAGGGATATGGTTTAGTTGGTTCTATTGGCAGTAGGGTGATGGTTGGACCTAGGTGATCCTGGAGGTCTTTTCCAGCCCTAATGATTCTATGATTCCTGGGACTACCTGCATTAAGTCCCCTCAGTAGATTTTCTGCCCATTTCTTGGAAAATAGATATGGCAATGTCTTTCTGCTTGAACCCGTGTTGGTTTGAGTCTTTTTGTTTTCATGCCAGAGGTCATAAATTGTCTTTTTTATTGTCAACGTTTGGTGTATCATTGTTGGTTTAGTCTTTTTTTTTTTTTTGTTTTTTTTTTGTTTTTGTTTTTTTTTTTTTTTTTTTTTTTTTTTTTTTTTTTTTTTTTTTTTTTGCCACTATCTGGTGGTGGTTTTAACACTGGAGGTTGAAGGATTGTGTGGTGGTTCTGGTATGGTTTCTGAGAACTCTCTTGGAATAAGCTTAATGAATACTTGTTCCACCCGTGTTGGGCTTGTCCCAACACTTCTGACTTTTTAGCTTGACATCACCGATTTATCAGCCCTAAGTAAATCAGAATTGGAGACACTTTGCGGTTTCTTGACCATTGGGCTAGTGAGACTTGTCCTTAGTCCCCGGTCGTTTTCCTCTATATGAAATGATCAAAATTGTCAGTGAGACAAACTGAGAATGACTTACTCATGAATGATAATTTGGATATTTACTTGAGTCTAATTTCACTAACAGAATCCAGCGGACCTCATGATACATATTCAAAATAATTGAAAATTGAAATAGTGATTTTTGTTTGCATAAACAGAAGCACTCCTCAAATGTATCTCCTACAACTCAAAAGTTAATGAGAATTTTCATTAAGTTAGGTGATCATCTTTTTTTTTGCAACACTTGATCATTTGCTGTTTTTCTCTTGTCTAGCATCAGACCATAGAGGGACCATGTTTTGTTCTGTCTGTAATTCCTGTGGGCGATGTAAAATATGAAATAACATGACTGTTTCTGCAGTTATTGCTGTAATTAAGTTGTTTATTGAGAAAATGAAGACTTCTCTTGCTGCCAATTTTTTTTTTTTAAATGCTTACAGTGGGAGAAATGATAACTAAGCACATTTAAACCTAGGCAATTAAAATGAATGTAATTCAGTAATTCTTGAGAAACATCCTTATCTCTTTGTTATTGCTTATTTATTTTATTTTATTGGTATGACTAAGTGACTTCCAGCTTAAAATTAGCTTCTCTAATAGCACTTGTTGCTCAATGAGGAATTTAAGAATATCAGTTATTTATTCCACGGAGCCCTTCTTCATTGGAATTTGAAGAAGTTCTCATAAGGATTTTGTAGCCTATTAAAAAAAAAAAAAAAAAATCTGACCACAAATTGCTTTTACAGATGATTATTTTTTTTTTTTTACTGTCTAATGACCTGATTAGAAAAATGTCAAATTCTTTTGAAATAGAGCGTTTGAGCTGTTTAAAAAGCATACGGCCTAAGTTACGGGTAATTCGGAAAACATAATGGAAAGCATGTTTTTGCAAAGTAGGTTATGGGATGTGTGCTGGTTTTATTCCCAGCCTTACAGAGTAGGACTTGAGCACTCATCTTAACCCTGTTAACTGATCTACTGGGCACAGACACATGCACTTGAGCACATCAGAACAAGAGCTGCCTGATAGGGGGCATTTTTGAAGTTGAACATCTGGGGTGACTCTGGAGCTGCTGCAAGTTCTGCCATGCCATGGGGAGAGAGACTTCACCGTGCAGCTCCATAGCTGCCCTTGTGCCACAGCAGGTTGGTAGCTCATGTGCTTCTGGTTGCTGTTTGGAGCTGCTCAGGAGTCAAGCAAAAATATCCAGCTGTTCTCAGGACATTCAGGTTAAGTGTCCAGTGCAGCAAATGCTCGCTGTGGTACATTCCTAGAAGAACAACAGATGTGACATGCATGTGCAACTGAATTTATAGTTCTCCGAAGGCCAAATATTCATTGTTGCAATTTCTCTTTGCACTCAAATATGCTCCTGGCCAAATTTCCTCTTATGCATATGACCCAGGTAATGCACCATGCAGAGAGAGTTGTACAGGAGCTCAACTGCTGTGAAATCCCTCCTCTAAGTGAGAACAGGAATTTGGAGTGCAAAGCATTTGTTCTATTAAAGATATTTTGGAGCCCTAATGCTTTGTAAGTGGGTCTAAATCTGCATGAATGCCACCGACTTTATGAAATTCTCTGCCTTTAATGAGGACCCTTCTGTCAGTGCCCTGGTAGTGTTCTGCCATCTCTGGAATGTTCTTCAAAAGGAATCCGATATTTGCCCAATTTAATGCACAGCATAAAATAGAAGACCCACTGTTCAAGAAAAGTAAAGTCTCCTTGGTGACATTCTTCACATCAAACAAACTTGCATGTTCAGTGATAGGTATGGGACATTGTCAGGCACTTTGCTTCGATGAAAATGAATAAATAAAAAGACGGATGGAGGGAGAAGAAAATCTGTTTTCTAAACCTAAACTTTTTTGTGTGCTTAGGCAAAAAGGATTTTGAAATTATTCTGTAAACTGGCAAACTTACCATTAAAATACACAATTTCCAAGTTTAAGCCTGTAAAGTGGAGGGCTATACGTGGTCATTGGTGTTGATATGTGTGTTTATATGAATCTATGACATATTTGTGAGCACATCACATGTGTTTTCTTGAATCTCCCAGTATTCTTCTCATCGTTTTAACTTTCAGCTGGTGGAACTCAACATGAAGTTGGGTTTTCCCTGGAGCAGAAGAGCTTCTATCAGTCTTGCTAGTCTTTAAAAAGACTGCTTTAAGAACAGTGCAAGACTCGGAACGTTTTCGATGATGGTATCAGGTCTCATGGTGCTGCTCTCTGTCTCGTGACCCAGAGGACACAGTGATTTGACAACTAAACTCTAAGGATCAGAAAGAGACAGATGTTGAGTGGACAGATCTTTGTTCACCAGTAATCAAGCTTCTTTTGAGTGTGCTACTGCAGCTCAGATTTCTGTCTGCTACCATTTACTGAATTTTGGCCATTAAATTAGCAGCTTTTAAAATGAAAAAAAGAGGAGGGGGAAAGAGCAAAAGTTAATATAGAAAGCTGCTGCATTGTCTGACCATCTTTATTTTTAAAAAGTCCCAACTGTGGATTGTATTCGGTGCCAGTTTCTTTCCAAAACTTTCATTAATCTCAGTGTTATAAAGCAGGTTACTGCTAGCATCCTGTGAACACACACATGTGTTATGATTGTTCTGAGTAGACTTGCATATACAACCAGGGAGCAGTTCTCGTGTCTCAGACATACGTGTGTGTAAAAAATGTCCCTGAGTGTGAAAATGAGGAAGACAATCCCCACTGCTCTAATGATTTTGGACAGGACTGGTATTTTGAAGTAACTATTTTCTTTTGTTATACTGTGAGCCCTGATAACTCTTAATTGGAATTTCTTTTGGTACCTGTTTTTCCCAAGCTCAGTAACTAAGGGACTCCATGAATTGCAATAGCTTTCTACGGGGCAGCTGTCACAGGTGTCCGTGTGCCATGGCTGTATCAATGCAGTTGACACAAAATTCATTGCCATACAGAGCACCTAAGAAAGGGGTGAGCGTTTGCTGAACTATGCTTGTGCTGTCCTCCCGTCTTTGCTGGAATTCATGGTGTCACCTGGTCTATTCATAGTCAAGATGAAAATTTTCTGTAACATTTTCTACTCTAAAAGTTGATGCATAGTAGTAATTTTCTGAAAAAGAATACACTGAAAACAAAGATTTTTTTTTTTTATTATTATTTTTTTTTTTAGGTGGTTTTATGTAGAAAAGAGCATTGCTAATGGAAGAAATTAGACTTGATTATGTGGCTTGTTGCACGCCAGTCTTGTGCTCTGACCTACAAGCAAAATTAAAAAATCTGTTTTTTAATAGTTACACAAGCTTAAAAAAAGAATGCAGGTGAAGTTTTAAACTTGTCATTTTCTGCTTACCAGCAAATTATCAAGGGGCATGCTCTAGTTGCTGTACATAATAAAACTCACAAGATTGCTTTCCAAAGTACGTAAATTATAGCATTTCCTATTTTTGCAATCTTCTAAATGATTTCAACCTTCTTGCTGTGGCTGGAGTGAATTCCTGTCTGTTTCTGTTGGCTGCCCAGGGTTCAGACATCATGCTGTTCCTCTTTAAAGGGCATGCTGGTTTGTGGTGGAAAACTTTTTACAACATCCTCTGATAATCAAGACAAAAGTCTGAGGACAGTATCCAGATGTAAATTCAGACAATACATAGAGTAAAACATTAGAAAAGTGGGAGTGATTGATGCCAATTGGTACCATAAAAGAAATGTTAAGTGATTAAAACGTGCTATTGCCATAGGTATTCCTTTCAGTGCTTTATAACTTTGTCAAATCTTTGGGGAACACTTTCCTTCAATTTTCTGACAGTTTCTGTGGTGCTTGGGAAATGGGAGAGGGAAAGAGAAAGAGGAAAGGAAATGTGGAAACACTTTGTGAAAGTTGTATCTTCTGAGCTCAACATCCTGGGTGTGCATGTGGAACGACACAGAAAAACAGAATAGTCCGAACTGTATGTACTAATAATATGCAAACGAAGCCTTCAAATAAAGAGCAATTGCTCTTTCCTTGATCTCTTTTTTTTCCTGTCTGAGGCCCTTTCCTCTGTCACCTACATTTTCTTCATCTAAACCTAAGGTTTCTGAGTGTTTGGTATTTTATAACATGGTACAAACTAAGGAAAAAAATTGGGATCACTTTCCACAGTCCCTCTAATATGCCTGTATTATTTCTCACAGCTGTTATAAATGACTTATTCTCAGACGGGTTGTGTAAGAAATCAGAGACAGTCTGCTGCTATAGTCTTCCCAACCATCACACATTCATAACATGTCACCCAGATGCCCTTTTTCAGCTTTGACGCTCTTTGCCTTAGGAAGAATGGACTGAGTAAATAACAGGTTGGCTTTTTTTTTTTTTTTTTTTCTTATAAGCAAATAACCTTATCTTCAGCAAGTGGAAAACAAAATAACAGAAGTCAAGCCTCCATGGGAGAGCATGGAATGCTCAAATTCAGACTGAAACAATATTGCAGTAGATTGATTAGTATTTGAACAGAACATTGTTCTACTTGAAGGTTGCCTGTGAGGAAATCCATGCGGCCCTTACCCAGCTGGGAGGCCCATTCACTGAGAAGCCAGCCCAGGCTGTTCCTACACCTCTTGGAAAGGGAGGAGTTGGTGGGCAAAGGATTACCTATTCCATCTTTTTAGCAGAAAGTTCACTAGGTTTCCTGAGACTGAAGGTTTCTGATGGTTATGCACTGATTTGCTGATGTGCCTTGGTAGGAAAACCTGGAGATGACTTTTCTCCAGAAATTTCTGGTGCTGGAAAAATTACTTTGCTGTTTAAGCATTTGACCTTCTGCAATGTAAAATAGTAAAATAAGTACAGAAACTCAAGCTTATGTTCCATGGCATTGACTCTGGATTGCCTGAGACCTTTACTTTTGCGGGTGGTAGTATTGTATGCTGCTGGAAAAGTTGTTCTAATCCTACTGATTTTAAATGGAGTGCATACTTTGCTTAATGTGGACTCCAAAAATACAGTTAATAATTCCCTGTAATTCCCAGCTTCTAGGAGCAAAATGGCTTAAGCTGTCATGCACAGATGCTAGAAGTATCTTAAAATGTGGAATAAATATTTTGCTGTTTCTTCATGAGAAGTGCTTTGTATAGCAAAGCAGTAACTGAAGCACCTTTTCTGCCTGCTCTGTGCGCACCTTTTCTGCTTCTGTGTTTTTGATGGAGACAGATACTATAAGATTTGATTTTCGTGGGGTGGGGAAGGGAAGCAGTTTGAAAGAACTGCTCTCAGTGCTGACATTTAAATGATCCCCTCATTGTCTTTTCTTTAACTATTTCTGTCCTCCTTTTCTGCTGGTTTGTGTCTGTTATCAGATGTTGATAACTACATTTCTAGCTATTTGTAGTCAGTTCTGCTACCAGCATGTGGATATTGTGTTAGGAGTTCACCCTCTTTTGTGTGTGTCCCTGCATGTTATCTTATAACCACAAAGGACAGCAGCTCTCTGGATTTCCATTCAAAGATCTGTAGGTCCTAATCTGAAGTCTAATGAGGTGAACTGGAGCACCTTCCAGCGGGTCATGCCCTTGAAGGCAGATTTCCTGTTTAACTCTGTCTTGTTTTAGCAGGTTTCACTGCAAAAATTAAGGAACTCTAGGATGTAACAGCATCATGAACATCAGTGTAGAACTCTCAGTAGTGTACTCTGGACTCTGGTTACTTTTCTCCATGCCAAATGAGCAAGGAACTTTGAAAACCATCTTAGCTTTTGTTTTTGAAAATTGAGACCTATGCTGAGAAGAGTGTGTATGCAGTCTAAACTGAAACAGTTTTATATTGTACTTGTAATAGATATAATGGAGTCATTCCACACTTACAGTAAGTGTTATAAAACTTTATACCAGTTTACAGAGGTTTTTTTCCTCTGCAACAGTACATGCATAAATGAAGTTCTGCAGAGGCTGTAATAAGAGCTTTGTAACAATATAAATTTGAAACTTAAAATTGTATCAGCATTTGCTGTTAGTGGATTTTATTTCTGACACCTTATATAAATCATGTTTAAAGAGTCTAGAGCTTAATGATAAGGAATTTTAGAATCTTCTAAAACTTATCTAATTATATAGTTTTTTTTTTTTTTTTTTTTTTTTTTTTCAGCCTGCTAGAATTGTTATATCTAAAAGTCTCAAAATCTTCAAAGTGAATATGAGAATAAAAGCCCAATAAGATGACCCTCCTTTTTTGAGAATGTTTAATGTTGTTTATATTTTTGTCTTTGTATGCAAGGTTGCAGCTTATTATGAAATATGGAGTGGGTTCTTATGTTTGCACTTAACAGTGCCATCAACAAGTCTTCACATGAAAGTAAAATGAAAGAGAAGTCTTTCAAATTTACTGGTTGTGGTTTCCCATTCAAGAGATCCTATTATTTTAGCATTGTGTTTCTAATGCCTTGAATAGCTTTGTGCCAACACCTCCATTGTAACCTGCCCCACCTACTGTGTATTTTATGACTTGACTTTAAAATTCAACTCCTAGTTGAAACTTGTCATACCAAACCTCAACTCGAGGGCAAATTTTGTGCATCATGTTTTCTTAAAGGATTCCTTGGATTCCTTTTTTTTTTTTTTTTTTTTTTTTTTTTTTTTTTTTTTCAGGAATATCAAGCAGGCAGCCTATAGATATGGTGTCTGACTGACTGCCATGCTGTCTATGTATATGCATTCAGCAAATACAGAATCTAGATGGAATAAGAAGTAAATGTGTAACAACTACAGTGACCAAAGAAAATCTAGCAACTGTAAGGTCTGTTTCAACCTGCAAACAATCTAAAACAACACTAGGAAGTCTGATTCTGCCACCTGCAAATAAGCAGTGTCCCTGGGCAAGGACACTTGGAGAAGACCGGAGAGTGTTATAGATGGTTTCACTTGTGTTTTTTTGGGAAAATTTCTGTGAAACTAGAACTGAGTTTCAGGGATGACAAAAAAAATTGAGTCAGGAAATAAGAGGCCATGTGGGGAAAAGCATTAGAGGAAGAGGAAGGAAACTGAAAAGTTTGACCTTATCGTGGGCTTTGGAAAGTTTTTCAATTTCAGTCTAAGGCTTTGGGACTCTTAGGAGAGGGAAACCCCTCTTTTCTCTACCTTTAAGCAGCCATGTGGCAGATGCACTACCAGCACTTCTCTGACACTTAGTGTTCTTGTCGTGAACTGGTTGAACACTGCAGAAAACTAATGTGGGAGCAGTGCCGGCTCACAGGCATTTTGATGACCTCCTACCCAGTTGGCATCCCTAGGTAGTTAACAATCTTACTTGTAGGTATGTTGCTGGAATGTCATCTCCCAAATCCCAGTGCCACAAATCTGTAAACATATATTTGCATGAGGAGTGGGGAGTCGAAGTCTAGGAATGCCCATACCAGGTACAGTTTTGAATCTGCTACAAAAACACAGAATCGAAATGAGCTTGATTGTTGGCTTTTGGTCCTGTTTCAACTGTAAGCATTTGTTCTGATACCTCACTGCAGTTCCCTTCTGTGCTTTGTGAGCGAATGTCTGAGGTTTGGGCTAATATCATTTGCCTGTAAGCTCTGCCTCCCTGTGCAGTACCTGGGTGAAGCTTTTTAAAGGCTATTACAGATGACACAGTGAATTAGTGCTTTTGAAAGACTTCCTCAGCAACGTACTATCTCTGTGAATGGTGGCATGGAGGACCAAAACACATTGTATTGAATGAGCTTCAGTGATGTGGAGCTTGTCTTGTGAGTGAATCTATGGATTGTTTTATTCCAAATAAAGCAATTTTATGTGCACTTCTGGTGTCATTTTATTGCCTATTACCTAGTTATCTAAGATTCTTCTGCAGTTCCTTAGTTTGTTCTCCCCCTTATGTTATTTAAATTACTCTGTATTGTCAGCAAATTTTGTTAGCTTGTTACTTACTCCCTGTTCCAGCTCACTTCTGAATTTCTTAAACAGTACAGCGCCTACCACACAAACCTCTGACTTGCTCTCTGCTGTTTCTTGTTTTTAATCTGTATTACACTCTTATGGATTGTTTAATTTCTTTAAAATAATTTGCGGAGAGCTTGATGCTTCTCTTTGGAAATTCAGGTTGGCATTTTGTTGTATTCTTCATTTTATCAGCTGTGTGATAACCCTATAAGTCAGCTTCAGTAGGTTTGTAAGGTAGGCTTTTTTTTTTTTTTTCACAGAATCCATGTCAGCTGTTCTCTGAACAGAAAGAATTAATAGCCACTGGAACAACCCATATCCTTTCCTGTACTTTCCCTCTATAAACTCTTTGACCAATACTATGATGTGCCTAAATATTATCTATTTGCCTGATGCAAGGCTTTGAGGCCTAAAAGTACCCCAAACCTTTTTTAGAGTTTTGAGTCACATTTAGCCTTCCAGGCCAGTCACAGGTTGGGGTGGTGTTTAAGAAATGAGGATACGTATACTTTATTTATTTATTTATTTATTTTTATCAAAGGCAAAAATGACAATAAGAACTCACTGTAGGCTTGGTGGTTTGTCACAAGTCTGAGCTCCAAGTAGAAGTCTTTGCTGATGTAGGAAAACTTTCAAACGATATGCAGAAATGCAAACATCTTCTCTCTTTCCTCTATTTGTCTTTGGCACTGTATGATTTTAAGCTAATGGTATAGTTCGTCACTGAATACAAGTGTTTGACACAGTTGTGAAAAGTACTGAGAATTTAAACTTTAGAAAATCCTGTGAAGACCAATATATAAAGAGCTTGAAGAGAAACAGCAAAAAAATTACAAATATGTGAAAGCGGTTCTGAACCTTCTCTACAAAAGAATCATAGAATCACAGATTATCTGAGTTGGAAGGGACCCACAAGGATCATCAAGTCCAACTCCTGGGTCCCCAAAGGACCACCCAAAAATAAAAACCAGACCCTGTGTCTGAGAGCAATATCCAAATGCTTCTTGAACTCAGGCAGGCTCAGTGCAGTGACCACTTTCCTGGGAAGCCTGTCCCAATGCCTGACCCCCCTCTGGGTGCAGAACCTTTCCCTAACCCCCAGCCTGACCCTCCCCTGTCCCAGCTCCATGCCGTTCCCTCGGGTCCTGTCGCTGTCCCCAGAGAGCAGAGCTCAGCGCCTGCCCCTCCGCTCCCCTCGTGAGGGAGCTGCAGGCCGCCATGAGGCCTCCCCTCAGCCTGCTCTGCTCGGGGCTGAGCAAACCAAGGGGCCTCAGCCACTCCTCACGCATCTTCCCCTCTAGGCCCTTTACCATCTTTGTTAAGTAAGAAAACTTACTTTTTGTAGTATTCTCTTATTATTATTATTATTTTTTACCCAAAGTGTGTTTTTCACTGTGTTTACTCTCCTGTTTTCACAGTCTATTCTTAAGCAAGGCAAAGCAGCACTTGCACCAACAAGTAAACTGTGGGAGGACCGTAAACGTTGTTCCATTGTAACTTCAGTTGAAGAGACAAATATGTAGTTGCATCTAGCAATTGAAGCAATTCCTTGTTCAAGTGCACAGACCATACCATGTTATTCAAAAAATAATTAATTAATCCACAGAAGCAAGGAAGTGAGTATCTTCCACTTTCCAGCAGAAATAACAAGGATAGCTTGGTAATTCTGGTTACTTTCATTAGCAGAAGTCTGGTAGGACAGTTTGAGTATGTGGTTTATTTAACCAAGTAATGTGGAAGAGAGAAAAATGTTAGAACCTGACTTTGTAAGAATGGCTCCCTAAGTATAGGACCACTGAAAAAACAGTTATTGAGGAAAAAAGAAAAGACAAGACAAGACAAAATTGTTGTGTGACTACAGTAGCCTAAATTTGTAGTAGTAGTAATAATAATCCAAAGATTTTTTTCACAGCTTGAAGCTTTTCTTGAAGGAAGGTGAAAAAGTGTGTAAGCATAGGAAGACAAGACTGCCCAAAGCATTCATTTTTTATTTTTATTTTTTTCGTTATGACCTTAACAAAAAGGGTTAAATGAGAGATGCTCTTAATGAAATGAAGTGGTAGAGGTGAAGGCCAGAAGAAAGAGCTGTTTGCTAATAGCCAAATGGTCAGTATGTGAGACCATCTCAGAATTGATGGTGGTGGTATTGGGGATATGTTGGAGAGTGGGTGGCCCAAAAAGCTGAGCCAAAAGTATATATATATATATTTTTTTTCTTGAAAAGGCAACAGCATGGAATATGGGGGGAGAGACTGAAAAGTAATGCAGATCTGTGTCATAGTGATTTGGAAATGCATGCTGGAGCAAATACTTTGTGCTTGAAGAATAATAATATTAAAAGTAGCTGACATTGGTTTAATCTAATTAGTTTTTGACAAATCTGATATAATTGTTGGAGGGAGGGGAGGGAGGGGCAGAATAGCATCAGGAGATGAAGTTGAAATACAGATACAAAAATTTCCGCTTAGGATGAGGGGGAGTGTAAAAGGAGAAATAGGAGCAGAAAAAGGAGAAAAAGCAGCTACTTGAATGAGGGACTCAGTAAGAAGAGAGAGGAGAAGAGACAAATTAATCATTGCTGATTTTGCTGCAAGTCCTCGAATAAGTGGACACAAACCTAATTTTTCGTAACTTCTCAGGTACTCAGAGAGTCTCTAAACCTCTCTAAATAAGGAATGGTAAGACTACATATATTAGATGGAAACTTGAAAACAGACGCACTGTATAGGAAGCTTCCCTAGAGCTGGCAGCTATTAGTTTCCTCTTCCACCACCAACCACTGTCTTCTTCCTGAAGCAATTTTGAAACATCCTGCCTACAGGATGTAATTGCAGATAGTCCGATGCGAGCTGTCTATTGAAATGTCTGAATTCCTACTGTTAAGAAAAAAATACGATGCAAACTCTTGAGAGAATACATTGCTCCTCCTCTTCTGAGGTACCATGCAAACTCTTTTGATAGCATCACAGAGGAAAAATGAACTTAGTCCCAGTGCAGAGGTTTCCATTAAAATCTTCCCATAACTATTCCTGATACAGTTTAAAAACAAGCTTTAAAAAAATGAGATTTCTAAACCCAGTGTTATGACACATTGTTTTTTGAATAGAAATGGAACAGAATTGAAATACGCAAAATTGAGAATGAAGCATATCATGCTTTTTTTCCTCAAAATACATAATCTACTGATTTTTTTACAATCCACACGTCTTCTTTTGACTTTCTTTTTAACAAAATTGTTGCCTTTACTAATACACTGAGACTATAGCGCAGAAATTTTGCAAAATGGAGAAATATCTTAAAACTTTTAGACAGAAGGAAGTGAAAGTATTAGTAGTCTTCATATTTTGAGGCAAGGATGGAGTATTTTTGTGGATGAGTAGAGGTTTCCTGAAATGTTCATGGCATGTCATTTTGCTGGGGTTTGATTTTTCAAATAAATACCACATCAATGAGCTATAGCAGAAGTGTAGCTCTAGTTCCCAAGGTGTGTGTGGTTGAGAGCTGTGTGGAATTCTTGTTTGCAAAGCATTGTGGAAAACAGTCATAGCAGCAAGGAAAAAAAAAAGGGGGGGGGGGGGGCAAAAAAAAACACTAAAATCTATTTTGAATGAATGACTGAAGAAAGGATAAATGGGCAACAGGAAGAACCTGAAATCCAGAAGACAAACCCTTGTTCACTTGTCATATATTCAGACATACTCTGGTATTTCTGTAGCAGTCTCCCAAAAGCAGAAGCAGCCTCTCAGTACTGCTGCAAGTAGTCTGACTGAAACATGTTTTTAAACTCTGTACTATTCAATTTTTAAACCGTGTGCTGTCCAGTTCTCACACCTGGTTTTAGAGGGCTTCTTGTTACGTGTCCAAACAAAGGCTTTTTTGCTTTTTTTTTTTTTTTTTCTTCTTCTTCTTTGGGGTTAAGGATTTGAGAAGGACATCTAAGGAGTCCAAAGTCTCAATTAAAAAGGTGGTCTTGTTTATTTCTGTCTTGTCCATTTAGTTCTTGGTCACAGGTATTTGATTTGGATAGCCCATCGTTAACTAGCTTTCAGAATTAAATATTACATTTCTTGGGAATGCTTATTTTTTGAGGAATATTTTAATAATGCAAGTTATAGGGAGACCAAAGGCAATGCTTTTCACCACTGGATGTTACTTTACATGAGTGCCATCACCGGCAAATGACATCATTGTTCACAATCTTTTGTCTCACTGGAATGGAGATGTTCTAGGGTATCAGCTGGTGTATGACCATCTTGCCAAACACATTGGGTGCTGCCAGACTTGCACATGCAAGCTTCAGTAGGAGAGAAGGAAAATTACTTTTGTCCTTCTGACTGGTGATTGGACAATCACAGAGCAGATGTTACTGTGTTTCAGGCAGTGGAAAAGTAGACAGAAGTCCTCAGAAAATTTTGGAGTTTTCAAAGCCAGCTTATTGAGGAGGCTGTGCTAGCAGGGAGGTGCCTGCTGCTGGCTACTTTAGCCTGTGATTACTTGCCTCTCATTAAGCCATCAGTGTTCCCTGTGCAAAGTGAGGGAAGAATTGGTTATCCAAGAGGTCAGCCTACTGAATGGGAGCTGCCTGTGCCATCTAGGCTGTTTTTCTCCTCAGTTGTTACAGGTTTCCACTGTCTCAGATCTTTTGGGGATCTGAAGGGCCAAGAACCTCTTAGTAGTATGACATTCATCTGTTTCCTTCCGTGGAAGCAAAGATTTGTGAATTAGTTACTGCTTTGCAGCTCTGCTTTCTATCTCCAAATCCTCAGAACCTAAACAACCTTAATGGGGACGTCCACGCTTATGCCACGTCTTTGCGCGTGGTCCCGATGAACACAGGTTATCTGCCTCTGGTCCTTGTAAGAGGAACATGGACACATCTCTAGAACGTGTCTAAGGAATGGGACTCGTCTCCTCTGTGTCTGATAAAAGTAAAGCTCTTCTGCCTTCTGAGTCCATGTTTCTGGTCTGAGCAACTGAAGCATGTGGCAACATTAGTGATGAACAGCAGCTAGCAAAATACTTAGGTGCCTGCAATGATAGTGTTTGAGAAGTAGCTCTATGCAACAGTAATTATGTATAGCCTCAGCAGTCTGTTTGCCGGTATCAGCTACCCAAGCACGTGAAAGCATCTTAGCTTGTGCAAGCAGATATCTAGGTACTTAATATCTGGTTGGTTTGTTTCAGCCCTAATTCACTAGTCTAATGTAATCTTTTTGACCTTTAAAAATGAGAGGTCCATGACCAGTTTTGACCTATTTCAAAGATTCAGGCTTCCTTCTAGTCCTCAAAATAAATATTATGATAGGCATATAACATCTATGTGATTAGTACAACTGGAATGTCTCTTCTGTGTTGTGCAGTTAATGCTGCAGGTCAAATAGAGTTGGCCTTGCACAGTTGGCTTTGTAGTTGCATTTAATGTAAAAGCACATTATATATGTAATTTCAAATGCTCAGCATTACTGCAGATTACTAGAAGCATGCATCTGTGGAATGGAGAGGAACAGCTTCGTAGAGGAAGCATTATAGGTAGAGTTGCAGCATATGCAGCACGGTATTAATCAGAATTGAGTTGATTTGTATATTAAATGGCTGTTTGTGCCTCTAACATTTTTTTAATTGCATCCTTGTGTTACACAATCAGATTAGTTCTTTGCTCTACCTTTATGCACAGTGAAACAGTTAGATGTGCTTTTATATACATTTTTTACCAGCTTATTAAGAAGAATTTTAAGAACACTATTTAATTGTTGATGAAGACAAGTTTATCTTAGAATTTAAGGGCTATTAAGAAATCACATGTGGAATGCCATGAATTCACTGTTTGTGTGCTAAAGCTCTAGCACACAATGATAACTGGTGGTTCTTGTAAGGTACTCACAATCAATCTGCCATATATGCTGGCAGATAACTGTTTCATAAATCAATTTCATTGTTGTATAATGATTTCTGAAGCACATAGGCTTGCACGTGAATTACCACTTTGCAAAAGACTGTCCGTATGGTCTCCTGAAATCTTTCCCTCTTTGTAATTTTATCTTTTGGTTAGAGAATGTTTGGGGTTTTGTCACAAAAATAATTTATTTTTTTACCTACTAGTGTTTGTACGTATTTGTCTGAGTGCTAAAGAGATTGGAATTGAAACATCTGGGGATTTTTTTTTTTTATTATTATTATTATTTAATACTCTGCAGGAACATGAGGAAATTCCTTAATCACGTCAAACCCCTCACTAAGTTGAAGTATGTAGGCTTTGTTCTACTGGGATTGCTTTGATAGAACTGGAACCAGTCCAGGAGCTGCAGTAACGTAACAGAAACAGCCACATGCGGTTTTAACCACGTGTTACTCAGTGCTGAAGTCAGATTGTGCTGCATTTCAGAAAAGAGGAGATTTTTTTCAGGTGTTTCAAAATCCTATGGTTTAGAGTCTATAAATATATGCTTGGTTATAAATTAAATACTTTCAGTGTACATGCTACCCTAGGTAGTACATTTTAAAATTGTTTGGGCTGTTCAAATGTAGCCTTTCTTCATCTATAGAATTTGCTTTGGCAATTCCTTTCTGGCAATTTTTACTTGTGAATTTTCTATACATATTCGGATTGCATTCTGATAGGTGTTTTTTTTTGTTTGTTTGTTTTATTTTGTTTTTTCTTCTTCTTTTACAATTATCTCTTGCTTCTTTGGAAATCGGCCAGTTTGCCTCCATTTATATACCAGATCCATACACCTGGGTCAGGGCAATCCAAGACATGAGGACAGACTGGGAGAAGAACTCACTGAGAGCAGCCCTGGAGAGAGAGACTTGGGGGGGTCTGGCTCGACATTATCTCACAGTGTGCTCTTGCAGCCCAGAAGGCCAGCTGCATCCTGGGCTTCATCAACAGAGAAGGGTGGTCAGCAGGGCAAGGGAGGTGATTGTTCCTCTTTGCTCTGCCCTTGTGAGGCCCCCCCTGGAGTTGCGGCATCCAGGCCTGGGGTCCCCAGCACAAGAAGGATGTGGGGCTGTTAGAGAGGGTTCAGGGGAGGCCACAAAGATGATCAGAGGGCTGGAGCATCTCTCTTATGAAAAAAGGCTGAGAGAGCTAGGGATGTTCAGCCTGGAGAAGAGAAAGCTCCAGGG
Organism: Oxyura jamaicensis; assembly: GCF_011077185.1. Taxonomy (NCBI): domain Eukaryota; kingdom Metazoa; phylum Chordata; class Aves; order Anseriformes; family Anatidae; genus Oxyura; species Oxyura jamaicensis. Next base: position 32,327,272 of record NC_048895.1, on the reverse strand, counting down.
AGACCTCATTGTGGCCTTTCATTACTTAAAGGGGTCTTATAAAAAGGATGAAGAAGGATTCTTTACTCAGGTAACTAATGATAGGACAAGAGGGAATGGTTTTAAACTGAAGAAGATAGATTTAGATTAGACATTAGGAGGACATTCTTCACTGTAAGGGTAGTGAGGCACTGGAACAGGTTGCCCAGAGAAGCTGTGGATGCCCCATCCCTGGAGGTATTCAAGGCCAGGTTGGATGGGGCTTTGGGCAACCTGATCTAGTGGGTGGCATCCATGTCTTTGGCAGGTGGGTTGGAGTTGGATGATCTTTAAGGTCCCTTCCAACCTGAGCCATTCTATGATTCTATGTTGCTTGTTAATTTTTGTCATACTGCTGCATGTCCTCCATTTTTGGCTTGATTCCATGCATTGGTATTAAAGCTATACATGCAAGCCTGTTCATGTAAAAATGACAAACCAAACTCTTCATGGCTGACGTATAGTGAAAAAAAATGTTCTTTTGCACAGGTAGTATGCTTCCCCTCTCTTGGGAAATAGTTGCTGTCTCAATAGCTGCCAAAGCCAAACAAACGTATTTGCCCAGAGGTAGTTTTCTCCTTTCTTTCTGCCCATCAGCCTTGTAACCTGAACTCTGGTTTCCTAACCATGTTAAGTGCAGTGAAGTCTGTGTTAAATCAAAGCTTTTCATTTAAAGGTTAACAATCACTGAATGACTTACAGGCTAAAGAGAGGATTTGTCCTGATCTCAGTGCTGTTAGGGTATTGCAATACGTTTGGTGTGTGACAAGATCTTACGTGTTCTTAAGATTGTTGTTTAGGCTATAAAAATCCTCCTCCTAGAGCTATCATTGTCTACCATGAAAAAGCATTTCAAGTGTATTAGGTGAGGCTGATTGGTAGACCTGTATTCATCTGACACATTGTAGTTCTCATAACATGTTTCCAAAGCAAAATGCTGTAGGCACATTTGCTGACTTCACTGCTGTCTGATAAATTGTTAAGTGCCATGTAGTTTTTACAGAAAACAGACTGTGGATCTTTGTTTAGTGGAATTAATAAAACTACAAATAATTTTTATAATTGTAGGTAAGAAATTGCCTTGAGGTTATTCAGTCTTCCCTTGACATTTTTTCCTACATCCTATCTTTGTGGTTCCAATAAAATCTTGATTCCTTTTGTCTGTACTTTTGCATATAAACATGCATACAAATATGTGTTTCATTAAAAGCACATGAAGTTCATATAGTTCATTCAAAACTAAAAAAAAAATGGATGAAGAATGAATGAATGAAATTCAGGTCTGGTGGTAATTGTATTTTAATGGTAGTATTTATGATTGCTCTTAGAATACTTTGTGAATTTCACTTTGTGATCTATGACTAAAGCACTCAAGCCTGGCTTCCAAGCAAAAGACACAAATGTACATAATTACAGAGATGCCTGAGAGAGGAAACTGCACCAAATATGTTTAGGGTTATGGATCTCTTTAGCCAAAAGCTGTGGTCTAATGAAAAATCCCACACGTTTTGGAAAAAATGTTGTTACCTTTTGATGGCAGTATATCTGATATCAAGGAATCTCTTCAGCATCCTACATGCAACATCATATGAGCAGTCATGAGCAACAAAGACAAAGTCCTTGTGAGAGGGGAAATGATGGTGGAAAGACAGCCCAGAGATAAATGGTGCTATGCAGGGCTGAAGCATAATCACTACTTCTACTGGCCAGTGAAGCTGTAGTTGTTGCTCTTGGGATAAGTTATAAAGTCCTTGCAGAAGAGCAGGAAGCAGCTCTTCTGTTGGCAAGCAAAAAGAGGAACCTGAAATGCTAGATGCCCAAGACACTGGGATATTTTTCACAGGTGGGCACAATGTTGCTGACTTGAGCGCTGACTTTCTGAAGCTTATGTTCTGCCTTTCCTTGACTTGTACTGTCCCAAAGTTATCTTTATAAAATGGGTTCAGTGCTTGTATGCATAGACTGGTGACACAGGAGGTATGTCTAGGTATTACGTGCAAGCTGGGGTTGAATTTTCAGAAAGCTTTTCTACAGGAATGTAAACGGACTATTTGCTACCAAACCTTCACAGATTATTATGCCTGGATAATCTATGCATAATGGTGTGTTTAGCAGCTTGGGGTTGATCAACATGTTTGCCACCCAGATCTGTGGGAAAATCTGATGTTATGATTCAGTCTATGCATGAGTGAGGTAACCATCCCACAGAGCACGTTTTCTTTTAGCCCAAGGAGTGTTATGAAAGGTAAGAGGTTGGTCCAATTAAAAACCAAAGGTGGTATAAAATGACTCTCCTTCTTCTACCTCATGGGCATGGAGAGTGGTTGCAATTTCCACTCCATACAACTCTACTGGATAAGTTAAATTTCACCCCATCCCAACAATTTTTAAAGAAAGATTGAAATAGGTATTATGTTTCCTTACAAACAAACAAACAAAATCTCCATGTGAAAAAGAAAAAAAAAAAAAGTGTAATGAAGGTTTGAGTTTAATTTAGCTAGAAATTTTTCAGCAATGTGGGCAGACCTGCACACAGCCATAACAGTTATAAAGCAGTAGGCAGGCAGAAAAGGTAAAACTTACATGAGTATCTGTTTGGGCCAAACTACAAGCAATGTTTGTCATGATTGAGCATTCAGCAGCTCATGTAGAGCAGGCTAAACTTTGCTTTAGTTAATGCCAACAGCTTCTAGCCTTAAGAGTCTTGAATACGCTGGTAGAGATCTCAAAATCCAAGAGGTTAAATGTAACTGGGTCCCCTTTCCTGTGTCATTCCCTGCAACTTTTTAATGAATCCAAAAAGTGGTTCTGTAACAGCTTGGTGTGACTGGAGTATAATTGGGGCAGTGTTCTCAGGACAATGCAAGCTCACCTTCATGGTCCAGCTACACTAGTAGTACAACCAAAAAAACTGTTAAGATAGAGTTGAAGACAGGCTTCCTTTTCCTAAGGAAACCAGAAAATCTTTTTCCACATAAAAATGTTTAGGTGATGATGATGGGGGAAATAAACCAAAAGCTATGCAAGATCTGAGTTTCATGCTTGCCTACTTTTCTCTGAAAATTCGAGCTTTTGATCAGAAAATTCAGCAATGTGATTGCTGAGGTTTGCATTTTGCAATGTTTCATATCTTCAGTCCTCTATTTTTGGGCATGATCTCTAGCTGACTCTTCATTCATTAAGACTCTTAAAATGAAAGTCATCCCTTTCTGCGGAAGAGATCACAGTAAATGCATTCCCACTGAGGAAACTGATGGCCTGGTATCACCAGGCAAGAACCTTCATTACAGTGAAGTTTTCAAGATTGGATTTGGAGTTAGGGTGTATATATATAATATTTATTTTTCTTCCTGAATGAATAGCATTGCTTGATTTTTGAGAGGGCTGCAGTATAAGGAGGCAGAAACTGAGAATTTTCACTGAAAACTCAGTTTGAAAGTTATCTCCTCCTCAAGCCCCAAACCCGTGGAAAACATTCATTAAGATCTGGATTTGTTCTAGTTAGTCTAGCTGAGCTTTACTTTGAATTTTCTGTAACGTAACAGTGCAAAAACTTTGAAGAGTCTCCAATCCGCCTGCATACTTGCTTTGTATAAGCTTATCAAAGAATGTGCTCTAATGTTCCCACTCATACTTTGCTTGTGGAGAAGTAGTCCTATAGTTCCCACTGGGAACTGAGTAGCAGCTAATGGCAACCATGGCTCCTTCTAACTCAAGTATGTTGAAGATGCTGTAGTACTACTGGCAAAGCATCCTCAGGAAGTGCAGGGCCTTCTTTAGAGAGTTGAGAAAATGCATGAATGCATGTTGTTCAGAGATAGGAAACAGTACGCTCTTTTATTTATTTTTTTTAAGACTGTATTTACTGATTGTCTTTGCTTCCTCTCCATGCCACAACCTCAGTTTAAGATACCTCCCTGGGTATTATAAAGTAATGAAATGCTATGGTGTGATGGTTTGTTGTTGTGTCCACACCCCCATCTCTCCAAGAATACATATATTTGAACCAATATCTAGTTTCTCTTTGGTGATAACTGCCTGAGAAGTAACTGACACAAGTTATAACTACCTGTCAAAGCACAGGTCCTTGCAACTTAGATTTTAAAATTTTTGTCCTGTAGCTTGCAGAAGTTGGTGGTGACTTTTGATAGTCCATTGGGCTAATTAGGCATAATTCTCAAAATGGGGGAAAGGATTTGTTGAGGATTTGAAACTCTGAATAAGTGAAAAAATGTAAGGGAAAAAATGTCCTAGAGAGGCAGACAGAGAAGCCTCTACTGAACATTCAAAACCTCTGTTGCAAGAATCATGATCAAATATAACTTTAGTAGTTAGGTGAAGAAGTAACTCTACATGCATCTTAAAGTTGTGTGATTTAAGATACTGGTTGGATCTAGATATATTAAAAGCAGCTACTAATTTGAAAGAGGACAGTAGCACAGCCACAAAATCTCTCTAGATTTACATCTACACATCTCTAAATATAACACTAGCATATATCACTAAATGTTAAAACTGCTCTAAAAGATTGCCCCAGAAATCCTTCACTCTTGTTGTTGTTTTGTTTTGGGTATCAGCTTAGGAAACGTCTAAGCCAATTAAAAACATGCCATGGTTAAATCTGTCCAAAGCCATGAGTATCATAGATAAATATCTTGCTGTAGAGCTGAAACCAAGTGAATCATGATTTTAAAAAATAAAATAGAAAATAAACAAGCTTCTCAGAAGAAAATGTAGCTGAGAGGAGGAAAAAAATAAGTAAAATTGTCAACTTTAAACAGCTGTTGGAGACCATCATGGTGTTAATATTCTCTGTTGGTTGTTAGGAGGTATATTCTGGAACTATTTAATAAAGTATGCTAGATGCTAAAGAGGAAAGTGACCCTGAAATCCGTGTGTTATCCATGGAGATCACTTATTTTAGGGCTATCTTTAACGTTGTAGAATGTGGTAAAGAGAAAATACAAAAGCAGAGTTGGAAATTAAAGGAAAAGAAGATGAAACAAAGAAGAGTTGGAGCTCCAAGGGACAGGCACTGCAGCATCTTAAAAGATGGGAATAGCAGAAGAAGGTCATTGATTTAGCAATGGCTTTAAAAAGAAAAAAGTGAAGTAGAAAAAGCAGGAAAGGAAAGATTGCATAAAGGAAGCTGAGAAAGCACTAAAATATGTGAAAAAGATTCAGTTAGAATAAATTCCTGAAGAAGCCGCTGAATGGTTTGAGAATGAATCAATATTTTTCTCTAAAATTCTGCTGAGATTAACTTTGGCTAAAATGTAACAATTATTTTTTGCAGGGGGGAGGTTAATAGATGGACCCAGAGAGTTTCTTGACTTTTACGCCTGTACAGAATCTTTTTTTTTTTTTTTTTTTTTTTTAATTTTTGTTTGTTGAAGGCATTAAAAAGAAAAAAAAAAAACTCTGGCAGTTTTTCCATTTCCTTTGGCTTTCATGTCTAAAGAAATATTCAGACTGGGAGAGGGGAAGGGAAACTAAGCCAGGTGGCAAGTCTATTCATCACCTAGTCAGTGGTGGAAAATATTGAATAATCAAATGAAAGCGTCTTAAAATAACATGAATGCAGAGAAAAAAAAATCCTGCCAAAGGAAGGAATCTGTGTTAAAGAAATCTTGCAGTTTCCTTGTCCAGTCCTAGTAAGACTTCAGCATTCAGTGGAAGGCAATGTATGTGTCATCTACAGCTATAATTTTTAATACACTAAAAATAGTGTAATTAGAGACTCTTAAATACTTTATCTGAAAGGTATTAAGTTTGAATACTTTTATGAAAACCTCTTGTGTGTGTATTCTTGTGATCATGCCTGTATACTATAGGCCAAAGTCTCTTTTTTTTCCTCAAGAAGTAGTAATCTTTCCCCCATTCTTGTAAATAACAATATTTTTTTGTAAATTATTCAGTAACTTCCTAGTGTTAGGTCAGAGGTTGGACTAGATGATCTTGGAGGTCTCTTCCAACATCGATGATTCTGTGATTCTGCGAACTTGTGAGGTGGTGTGGTAGCTCTATCAATTTAAGGATGTAAGCTAAAACAAGAAGGAAAAAAAAAGATCTGTGAAAGAAAGAAACTTCAAATTGTGAACTGAAACCATTGACACATAGCTACAAATCTTCATCAGCCTTGACAAATAAAGGGGACATGGTTAACTTTTTTTTTTTTTTTTTTTTTTTTTTACATATGCAACTAAATTTATGATTTGGTAATAATGAATTTTTATATATGCCCTGATCTTAATAGCTAGTCACCTTAATCACAACTGTGCAGGAAATGGGAGCTACTATAGCACTACTTAAAAATTGGTTGACTGATTATGTAAGCATTCATGCAAAAGTAAAACTTATAAAGAATTAAACTAATATTTATGTGTCGATAAGCTAACAATGGCCCCAGCAAATGCTTCTAGGCTCCAAGCAGTTATCTTAAAGACTGGATTTATCTACATTCTGCTGTAGATGAGAGAGGGTTTTAAGGTACAAGTTCTTCAATTTAGAGAAGGCACAGCCTAGAAATTGCTGTTGTAAACATGTAAATACTGCTGAAATCCTGTATTAATTAGGTCCAGACTTACTGAGACCTTAAGACTTTGTTTATTATTTAGGGCCTAAAATGCAAAATATTTTAATTGGTTGGTCAGGGTAGAGATACATGAGAAGAAATGAAGAACTTAAAAGTCTTGAAAGAAATGGAAAGGAAATATTTTTGAATGACAGATTTGAGTTTATCTATCTAAAGAAAAGGAAAAAAATAATTTACCATCTCTGCCCCTTCATAAATAGAAGATGCTGACCAAATTGTATTGCCAAAATAATCACTAATAGTTTGTCAAGCACATGCAGAAATAATGTCCTGTTAGCATTTATCAGTTGTGCAGATGCCATTCATCAGCCAACACCATTTGCAAACAAATAAGCATAATTGATTTTTTAAAATCCCAACTGCTTTAATTCAAAGCATGTTCGTTTTGCATAGCAGAAACTACGTTGAAGATTTTTCTGTGCATATGAGCTCTTGGGAACACAAACTGTCCTTGACACGTTTGTATGAGCCCTGCTTGATGACCGTGTTCATGGGCAGTGTTCTAGTGCCAAGATCAGTGATGTACTAGAAATTCTTTAACAAACTTTAAAAGAAATAAGGGAATGAACTATCTTTAAAGACATTAGTTCCAGTGTAAAAATGTTGGTGTGGCCAGTTCCAGTGTAAAAATGGTTGGTAATCAAAGAGATTATGAACAGACTTCAGTCAAATGTTCTTGACTGTTTTTAAGTTCTATTGCTGTATTTGTGTTCTGAATCTGGAGTTCAGCAGTTGAAACTGGGCTTGAACTCAAATGGTTTAATCAATTTAATTGTTTTATACCAGATACCTCTTTTGAAATCTCTCTCCTTTAGCAAGGTTAGGTGGCTATCTCTTCAACCACCTGAGGGTCTTAGAAAAGTCTGAGATATATCCAAAATGTGTTTTTGAATTGGATGCCTTTCTTAATGAAAAACAGAGCATTATCTGGAACAACCAATATGAGAAATTAGATTTCTACATACATAGGGAGAGATCTGTAATTCCTGTAGTACATTTGGTGTCTTTGTAGACAGGAATGCAGCATTTCACAGCATTAGAAAGTAGGCATGAAAGAACATTTTAGGTGATGAAGGAAAAAGCTAAGAGCTTTCTTGTCCCAGACTTTGTGGGTTTGGATCCTGGCACAATTGTATTTCATGGAATTAGTGGGAAATGGTTTGAAATAGGCTGTCATTTTCAACATGACTTATGCATAGCAGTATGTTATATATATAAGTTGTTTGGAACTAATGCAGCAAATTTTATTTTGTGGCTCAATAAACAATATTCTGAACATTGAATGTGATCTTCTGGAAGTGGTATACCTTGATTCTGCTTCTGCCATTTACTAATAAGTAGTCTCTGTGCCTCCTTTCTTAACAGCTTACATCTTGCATTTATTTAGACAGAAAGTATCATTAGTTAGTGTTCCTTCTAGCTATGAACACGTGACACACAGCACAACGAAAAAAATTGCCACACCTCAAATACAAATATAAAAATTATGAAAATACTCAATTTAACTCTGCTAGCTTAAAAGCCTCTTTTTCTAGAAACCCACAGGACTCCTAGGCCTACCTGGGCAGTTTCAGTCCATAAGCTGCAGTCTTTATTGCTGTAATGTAGCAGTGACATGAAAAGAGACAATTTGACAAGTTATCACAGCTCTTTGGGGTGAAAAATCCAGCAGGCTATTTTTTTTATTATTATTATTATTTTATTTTTTTTTTAAACTGAGTTTCCAAGGAGACAAAATGGATTCAATGAGATGGATTGTAAAATGGAACAGTCTTGATAGAATTGCATCTTTATATGCTTAATACTTACCTAAACAATGCTTGGAGGCTGAGAGTAAATCTGATAAACTCAAGTTAAACACTACCGTCTGACCCTTACTTGAACTTCAAGGTCAGATCTGTCACAACATGGTTGGTTTATCCTCTTGGGTCTAAGATGCTCTGTAGTAAACAGAGTATTTTTATGTCCTGGAGAGCTTAGATTACGAGTGAAAACATTTTTTTGAGTGGGGCAAGCTTGCTCAATGCAGCCTAAACTATGTGGCTAAAGTTGCTGTTAGCATTTTGGAAAGTCACTGTAGTTCCGTATGTTAAATGAACCCCTGTTTGAACTGCAGGGCCAGGGTCAGCATGATGTAGTTGAATTAACTCTTATGTCTAAGATGCTCTGGTAGTAAACAGTATTCTTGTCCTGGAAAGGTTAAGCCTAGCCACTGCTATTTTTGGTTACAGTTCAGTAACTCTTGTGACAGGAAACACAGTTAATAATCATTCCCTGTTAAGATTGGTAGTGCTGACAATATTGCACACCTCTATGAGACCTTTCTCAGCCTACAAAGGAGAGCCCACATCTAGGTAACCATTTCCTGCATGTAGGTTGTGCCATGCCATCGGTCGTTCATGTAGCCCTCTTTTGTACCTTTCTTAGCTCTACTGCTTCTGTTTTAGAAAGGAAAAATCAAAAGGCATGTGTTTTCTAGTGTAATTGCAAAGTACAGTCATTCTAGTAGTACCACAATGCAATAGCATTACGCTGTTAATTTTTTTTTTCTTATTAGAATATAGTTTTAAAAAATAAACAGTTGTTCAGACTACTGAGCTTAAATTTCAGTGAAGCCCTTTGCCTGAATTTTAGCATGATCCTGTGCTTGAAAAATTTTGTGGGGTGAAATGCTAATTTGGAGGATGTATTCGAAAATAATCTATGCCTCAAAAGTTCAAAAGCCTTGCTAAATGAGAGAAAGGGAGTGGGAAGGCAGAGGCTATGGAGGTGACAACGTTGTGGGAAAGTGGAGTGGTTATAGCTACAGGAAACAACAGAGAAAACAGAGGTGTGTGTGTGTGAATGAGAGTGTGGAAGAGGAAAATGAGATTGTAAAGGAAGGAAGGGAAGAGCAGAGCTAGAAGCACTGACCTTGAGAGGTAATGAGGCCTAGGAAGGAAGCCCATGGAGGGAAACATTGGCGAACCTGTGGCATGAACAGAAAGAAAGAACAGGTACAAGCTGCAGCGAGAAACACAAAGAAAGGGAGACCTGGAAAATGAAAGATACCTAGCAAGTGAGAATTGGGCATGGGGAAGCAATAAACAGAACTTAATGGAATATTCTTCAAAGTAAGCTTGAACTTTATGAAAGGGTATTAAATATTAAGAAATCAACTCTATTATATATTTTTCATTTATTTAAGACAGGCAGTTAACTCTTCTGCATCTATATCCCAACTTGCAGAAAAGATTCAATGGCAACACAACTGTTTCTTCAGTGATACCTGCACATCTGATTCTAGGCTTGGGAACCTGTCTGTAGAAATATTTATACAACGCGTTGTGGAAATCCAGTCTCATTGACATATTTATCACACAAGAAAAACTTAATGACCTTGAAAAAAGCTGATGTTTTCCTCAGCATGTCTGTTTTGTTGCTGTTGTTTTTGTTTGCTTGTTTGTTTTTGTTGTTGTTGTTTGTTTTTAATTAATAACACAGTTTTATGGAATCAGCCAAGAAACTTGAAGTATATCATTAAGTCTTCTATCAGTAAGCACTCTTTACAAGGGAAAATGAACAAGACGTACTTGCTATCTAGATGTAGGCAGTGCTTGGGACAGCATGAAAGAATAACCATTTTGTCTGTAGGTAAGAATATTAGTCTGTGTGTGCTGGTAATCTCAGTGTTGTCATTACTTCTCAGATTAGCTGTAGCTGTTCATTGCTATTCTTGCCTGTTTATTATAGTAGGGGAAGAGAAGAGCCTAAAAATTCTTCACATGAGTACTGCAGGTGATGATACTGGTATCAGTCTTTTTTCAGCTTTTCTAGAAACAGGGAAAGCAGCATAGATAATTAAGAAAGGCAACACGATAGCAGTCTGTAACTACACAGTTGTTTTATATTCAATTTAACTATATACCAAAGATGGAAAGTGTGTTTTATGCTATACACCTCCCAAAAGTGAGCCATTTGTGTAATCTTCAAAGACTACTAAGTGTTGGAAAAGTGAATAGTAAGGGCTTAAGCAACAGGATGTAACTGTGATACTTTCACAGCCCATTATGCTGTTGCAACTGATACAACAAACTTTCCTCCACACAATAAAATTATGAGTTTTGTACCCCCAAATTCACAGAATCGCAGCATGGCTGAGGTTGGCAGGGACCTCCGCAGGTCATCTGGTCTAAGCCCCTGCTCGAGCAGTGCCATGTGGTTGCCCAGGACCAGAAAATGTGGAAGAGAGCTATGTTCTCAGAAATCAGTCCGAGTAGCAACTAGAAGGATACATACAGACTAAGTCTGTGCTAAAGGGTTTTGTGTTGAGGGCAAATTGCACTTCCTCTGAAGCTGATAACTATTTAGGAAGCATTTCAAGATAAGGAGGACTGGATATAACTTTGTAGTTTGACATTGGATATTATAAGAATTCATAGTAGAACTTCTAAAGTTTTTCTCCTTCAATATCAACTTACGTGTATCCCCCTCCTTGCTCCATTTAAAGTGACAAATATTTCATGATTTCAGTGTTTAATTCCAAGAGGGACATGTAATCTCCCTCTTATACCTGCTAACAGGAACAGCACATACATTTCATGTGATAGAGGTGGTGGAGAGCTGATCAGCAGCTTTTGTGTTCTAGGAGTCTCTGCAGCCCTGGTTATGCTCCATTTTGGAATGAGTGAGACTTTTGAAAGGACTTGTGTGGACTTCCTTTAGCTTTCTAGAAAGTGATAGGGTGTACCTGAATTGGGTTAACAGGGCTCTCCCTTTAGGTGGTTTAAGGATAGGCAACTCCAGAGAAGAGATCGTCTCATATAGAAGGAAAAGTTCTCACCTTTGAGAAGTTCTCATTTCTGCTATTTATTTATTTACTTACTATGCAGATTTAGTAATTCTACGTTGTGTGTTCATATCCTGATCTGGCAATAGGAATAAATTTTAAGAAATTATCTAATGCAGAGTGTACTTAAATCACAGTACTATCATAGATCAGTATTCCTATTTGATGATAGGAAACATGACAGTACTTGCTTCTAGGAAATCTGTACATAAGATTTCTATAATTTATCTAAAATCTTTGTCCTCAGAGAGATGCAACAACTTCAGTGCAATAGCTGCTGAAAATTCCTTCAGTGTTATCATCTATTCTCTGTGACTACAATGTATGATAACAATGCATTTTAAGAAACACCTTCTGAAAATTTTTCAAAGTGATTCCAATATAAATCTTATAAGCCAGGTTCAGAGATTAAAATCATTTTTCATATACAGCCACTAACCTCTTATTTTGACCAAAAAACTTATTTGGTTTCTATTCTTCCCTAAAACTGGAAAATAGGTAAACATGTTGGATTATGTCCATAATGAAATGACACATGTATTGCAAGCTCTCAATAAGATTCTGTGATTTTTATTTTTTATTTTTTTTTTTATTTTTTTTATTTGCAGATATCCTGTTTTCCTCTTGGTTTACAAAGAAAACTCAGTGTTGAGGGAACTGAAGACTGGGATGTGCTGGGCTAATATAAATTTAACCGAAGCCAAGAATGCCCCTGGTTTGGCTCTGAAAAGAGTACTAAGCAGCCAAGGACATTTGGATAGCCAAATCCAATCCAGGACGGTGAGCTTCCTATCTTGTGCTGCATATGGCAATAACTACATACATAAATTTTATTCTGTCTGTCCTATCCTTATATCATTTTTTTTTGACAGAAGATAGTCTGCTTTCTGCTAAGTGTCAGAGAAGGGGGACAATAACTTCACGTGTATACAAACTGTATATTCTTCTATTCTTCTTTTCTAGAAACAGCTATATTATATTTTTTTTTCCCACTGGTTCCCTGCTTTTTAGCCAGAATTAACTGTATGGCTCCAGTTTGTCCTGGTCAGGATGTGGGAAGAGCTAAATCCAACATACAGACTGACCTAAAAAAGTTGTATTGGCACTAAGAGGGGGAGTTAATAGGTAATTTATTTTGCAACCTAAGTAGAAACGGGAGGGGGAGGGGGGGCTGACTTTAAAATTTCATCTGACTTTTTGAGGTTATATTCTGTAAGATGCTACAGTTATAGTCTCTATCACTTTAGGGAATTCTTTAGGTATCTAGAGTGGAATAAAATGCTTTAGTCTGAACATAAATAAGGTGCCCCAAGTGGTATAATTCTTTAATTTAGCTCATGCTGTTTTCTTGAAGCTAAATACATTCATGTGGAATCAAGTATTTAGCTTACTTGTAGATATTCCTGTTTTATGTTTTCACCAAACTGCTTATCCCATCTAGTTTAAATTATTATTTCATCTTGTTTTCTAGAAGATCCATTTGCAGTTAGTAATTTAAATCTTTCTTTTCTCCTCTTCCACATTTTTCTGTTCTTGGTTGCTGTTATGCCTGAATTAAAAACATCTGAATTAAAAATGTTGAGGTTTTGATAACAAGTCTGTCTCTCATTTATTTTTCTTGTAAAATGCCACAGCATCCTTTTTATACTTAGCATCCAAGGAAGGTTCAGATGTGTTGAAAGTTTTCACTAGAAACTATTTTTATAGAAAATGTTTTGATCAAAAAGGTTTTTTTTGTTTTGTTTTGTTTTGTTTGTTTGTTTGTTTTCCCACTTGAAGCTTTTACTTCCTTTGGAAAATCAGCTTTTCCCTACACCTCTGAAGGGGAGCGTAAACTGCATCTTTAGTTTGTCCCTGAGACTGAAAACTTAAAAAAAATATGTATTTTTACTAATTACATATGTAGTTACTATACTGCTCTGATTGCATGTATTTTGCCAGCAAGTCCCGATGGAGAGAAAAGGTGTCCCATCCCCCCCACCCCTCCCCACTTCCACAAAAAAAGGGAGAAATAGGGGTGTATATGAGATGAAAAAACTATACAACGATAGCATGTATTAACAGAAAAACATTCTTCACTCAGCTGCAGAAAAAAGGCAGAAATTTTGCGTGTTATTATGTACTAGGAAGAAAATTCCTTGTTACCAAAACAAGGTATGACTGAAGGAAAATGAATGCTAGTGCAGTAGTCTAGCCAAGGATCCCCTCCTTCCGTTTTCACGTCTTGCCAATCCTAACTAACCTGCTTAAAAACATGGACAAGAGTGTAGACTAGGGAAAGAGCTTATGATAAGTCCAGCATTACCACTTGAAAATGGAATTTGCAGATGAGTAACCTCAAGCTCTTGATACAATTTGCATTGGTAAGGTTGGAAATTCAAGTTAGCACAAATGCTCTTCAAGCAGGAGCAGTTGCTATTGCAAAAAAGAAATGGATAAAAACAGGTGTGAATGGTAGACTTGTGGGAGAATTTGCAATTTGTTTACTGAATATCACGTGCTTAAAATCAAAGGGAAATTGTTTTTCAAAACTTGCCTAATTTCTGATTCAGTTGTAGCCACTTAATGCTTCTGAAAGCCTTGTTATCAATGTAGGACTCTGTGTTTTCACAAGTTTGCTGTAATTCTACTATTGGACTGGAATGCAAGTGCAGGATTAATGTTTTTGCATCTGCTGGGATAACTTACCTGCAGCTTGAACTTTACAGATCAGAAGTGGTGTGTAATTAGAATATTTATTATATAATGAAGGAATTCTAAGCACGGATACTTGTTCAGGAAAAAAACAAACAAACAAAAATACGCTATATTTGGGAGGATCATCTGCTCATATCACATATATTCCTTTGAGTTCATACTGAACTTCTGTGGAACTGCAGAACCAGAAAGCACTTGTGGTTCTGCCAAGGAGTAACTGTGTGAATATCCACTGGAATTTCCAGTAAGCATTAGCGTAAATTACTAAACTCTACATTAAAGGCAGGAATTAGGTGATGTGCAGTGTAGTTGTGGCCCTCTACTCCTTTCTACATGTCTTAATGAATCACGCTGTCACTGAAATCAGGAGCTGAGCTACTTCACTGGTAATCTGTGCTTGGCATCATCTGATAAATAACTGATTCCTAGTTATGCAACATGAAATACCTTTGCTTTCTCAATAGGATAATTGCATAATAATACATGCTCGTTAATAAACATTAACAGTAGTGGAAAAACAATTGAACTAATTTCCTTTTTCTTGTTTATAAAGCTAGACTTATCAGTTTGTAGGCATATTCTACATTCTGCCTTTGAATTTTATAAATGACACTGTATTTTTTGTAAACAAAAGAAAAAAGCATCTATCTTGCTTAAAACTTCTTGAGCCGTGACCACATAGGAATACGGGGTCGGCTCTCACGGTTTTGGGACTCTGCATGGTTCTGTGTAGTGTAGGCTTGGGTCCTCAGTAAAATCATCTCTATGTTGGTTTTGTTCACATTCAAGTCAGCCAGGCAAATAGCTTCTGCCATTTGACTTCTTAGAGGCAGAGCCAAACTGCTTTCAATTAGCTCTCTCCCCTTCTTGTCCACCCACCCCAAGCCTCCTGGAGACCAGAAATGGGGTAGCAAGTAATTTTCAAACAGCACAGTGTCAAATTGATTCCAGGTTCTGCAGCCATGTTGCAAACTACCTTTTGCCATGAACTTCTTGTAAAATAATCTGTATATTTATTTTCTGTCTTTGCTACTTCTACGTTTTGAAACAAAAGGTTGGCAAGTTCCTGTTCAAGTAGAAGGGCAGGAAAGAGGATTTTTAACTCTGGAAAAATGTGTGCTTTCATAACAACTCATAGCTTGAGCTCTGGAAACAAACTACCTCATTTGTCATCTCAAGTGTACATTTTGAGCTGTTCACAGGGGTGTCTGCGTAGGCAGTCATGGAATTGCTTTGAACAGGAGCTGTAGAACTGTCATGCAGTGATAAGAAATGCAAGTTACATAGTTTTCAGTATGCTTATGCACATCTGTGTGCCTTGTATATGCATGCAAAGTAAACATGAGTGAACTGAAGTAATAAGGACCAACTGTGAGATTTTATGATAGATACGCTTGACACATGTAAATGCTTTGTCCAACAATCATAGCAATTGCCATGGAATAACAGGCAATGAGTAGAAAGCAGTTTTGTGGTAAATGCAGCCCACAATGGTTTGACAAAAAGTCATAGTAAGAAATTGATTTAATGTCAGAAAATTTCTCTATTGTAAGAAATTCCTGAACTGTCAGGAAGGGTGTTACCACTATTTTAAAAATAATAAAAAATAAAAAATAAAAAAAATAAAAAAGCCAAAACAAAACAAACAAACAAACAAAATGAATACTCCATTTTTTCCCCCTTGCTTTCCTTTGTATATTCTTTTATGTCCTTTTACCACGTGCATGAGGAACCAAGTGTATGGACTTGTGTACTCCTGGATGATTAATCTTACTCATTGGTATATTTAAAATTACAGTTTTCAGAGTAGGTTTTTCAAAAGTAAACTTTCAGTGAAGAATTGCCTCTGAGAACCCTGTCAATGG
Source organism: Oxyura jamaicensis (assembly GCF_011077185.1). Lineage (NCBI taxonomy): Eukaryota > Metazoa > Chordata > Aves > Anseriformes > Anatidae > Oxyura > Oxyura jamaicensis. Next base: position 32,311,269 of record NC_048895.1, on the reverse strand, counting down.
GCTAACCTGCATAGGACATATACCAGTACATAAGGCAAATGCAGCCTGCGTGTCTAGATTTCTATTTGCGATTTTCTGATTTCATGGAGGAGCTCCAGAGGATCTGCATATTTAGCTTCCTTAGGCTTTGGTGAAAATTCCTGTTGTAAGAAAAAAAAAAAAAAAAAAAAAAAAGGTAAGCAGAGAAGAGATGGGAGGTGTTGGAATCTTTTTCTTCCAAACTTCCAAAGTTGTGGCTAGTAAAAGTAAAAAGTCCACCTTGTTTTTTTTTGTTCTGACAGAAAGCAACAAGAACTTACAAAAATATCTATTAATAATTTCAAAATATATAGAAATATCTTTTTCATTTAAGGGACCTCTGTGTGTGCACCACAGGTTAACAGCAGACTTTGAAGCTGAGGTTTGGCATTGGTCAAATTGCCCTGCAGAGACTGCAGAACTGGGAAGGGCTGGGGGACTGTACGATGTGAAATGGCTGATATCCCTTCTTTGCAGAGTGCCCTGTGCAAGTTTCTGCTCTGAGCTGGCTCTGTGCTTGACTTTGGAGGGGAATAATGTGAAGGGAGAGGAAGAAAGAGGAGCTTTCTCTTTGCTTTTATCTTTCTGTGTAGTTCTGCAAGCAAGTGAAGATGTCTTTCCCTAAATGCTTTGACCTGCTGTTTCAGTGGTTTATAATTTATCGCATACCATTTTAAAATCTAAAGCCAGAAAGCATATAAACCCTCATATAAAGGGTTAGACTTCATGTAACTGAGTATAATTCAAGGCTGACCATATTTTTCACTAAGTGTTTCTTAAACTAATAGATTTCTCTGGTTGTTATTTCTTATAATAGGGCTAAGCAAATGTAGGGTTATGAAAAAAGAGTGAGATGCTTTTATGCTTTCTAGCTCCATTTGAACTCTATACTGATGAACTGCAAAAACAAAATAATAAGTTATGTTTTGATGATGAAAGTAAAAATCTGTTATAGGAATGTATATTTTTGTTAATTTTTATGTATTTTGAAGAGCAAGAGAAAAACCTGTCTTTTAGATGTTAAGTAGGTGACACACAGCTTTTTTTTTTTTTTTCCTTTTCTTGCAGTGCTATGTGTTAAAAATGAATATATTAGCTTTTGTTTGTGCTAAGTGGAAATTAAAAACTGACACACCTTTATTCTGACTATGCTTTTACTGCCAGTTGTAACCACTCAAAGTAATAGTCTAATAAATAATGTTGTCTGCCAAGGAGCTAGCTTATGTGGAGTTTTCTGAACCACTCCCCAGTACACTGAGCAACTCCCAACTCCTTAAACTTCTGCTATCTGTTTGCTGACAGTTGGAAAAAAAATAAACTTCTGCCCTCACATTCTCACTATAATTCTTCTCAAGGTTGCAATACTAAATCTTTCACAGGTCTAATTTGGCAGACCTGAGTTTTGGGGTGTCATTTTGGGTATTGATCTTCTCAATAAGACATAGAGGAAGAAAGCTGGTATTATGCCCCCTTCTCTAGTATATTAGATGTGTATATATATATATGTATGTATTTGTGTATATATATTATATATTATATGTAAATTTCATATTATATAAGCATGTAGAGATATTGTCTCCCCTACACCAGCACTTAGTGTCTGTATGACCTTTTTTCCATTTACATTAATGATGTCTCAAAAATTATCGTCCACATATAGAACAAAAATTAATAATTGGTTATTTTGAAGTGACTGTTCTCTGCAAATTCCTGTGCCACGTTGGATGTAGTTGTGGTAGAGAGAGATCAGAGTGCAGTGAGACTGTGAAAAATGTTTCATTTGCGAAATTTGTTGTAGTGCTTAAGGAATCATAGTTTCATAATGGTATGCATGTTGTGCATATGTAGAAAGGGAACAAACCTCAAATAGAGGATACCTGTAACTACCATCAAGTACAGCAAATGTTTAATGTCTGTACAAACCTGAAACTGAAACAAACCATGGAAACTACAGATGTGTTATTCACCTATGCCACTTCTGACTAGCCACTTATGAAAAACTGAGCAACTTAGCCAAAATTCTGTAGCATATTCACATAATGTTACTATTGTAGGCAAATATAAGAAGCTTCCTGCCCACAACGTTCCTGGATAATAAGATGGCCTCCAAACTACTCTGCAAATTTGAACCAGTTGCTGCAAGACTATGAAAGCCCTAAGGCAGAGACCAAGTTTTAAATGAGCAATTTATTACTCTTGTGTGAATCCAGTTGATTCAGTCAAACCCTGTATATAGCTGCTACCTGCCTCATCTGGAGAAGAATATCAGGTTATCTGTATCCTGTAATAGCTCATCCATCATCAGTAGAAATAGATTTAACAAGACAGGAAAAAACAATTCATCTTTGACTAGTACATACATATGCATGGAAGGGGAGAAGGAAGTTTTGAACAAGATTCTCTTTCCATCAGCTGGGGAAACACACAGCTGCTTTCTATCAAAAATGGCTTTATCGTTGGTGTTTTGGAAATACCTGCATTGCATATGTAGCCCAGTAACCGGTAGAAACTACCATTTGCTATAGCGTTTAGTCTGTTTAAAACCTCAGTTCTCCTCCTAGGGGAAGCACATTTGTATGTATTTCTCTGGGGTATGTAAATAACCTAAGGTGCTAATATAGGGCCTTTGCTCAGGAAAAGTGAACATTCTGTGACTGACTGGCAGTGGTGCACATGGCCAGTGAAATATTTTTATGCTGTAATTTTTTGATAACATAGTACTAATCCTAAATTACTAAATACAGAGAATGCAACAGCTGACATCCAGAAAATACAAACTGCAGTAAATATGTGCTGGATTGCAAAGACAAGACAAAGCAAAGTTCCTTCAACTATGGAAAATCTTAATGAGAGAAGACATGTTTGCCTAACTGAGACTATTCCATTTCAGACTCAATAGGGTTACATCAGCTGAAATGTCATGCATCCAGTCCAAAGTTAGCAAGGTCATCTTCCTTCTACTTTTCCCAAAATTGCAGTGACTAAAGTATGTTATTGTTTCAAACTATTAACTAATGTCTAATGATTGTATTGTGTGTGATAAGGAATACTCCTCTTGATTAATAATAATCTGATTATCTAACCTGTACTCACCTTGGTAGTCCCTCAGAAGAAATTGTTTCAGGAGAGTGACTCAAATGTGAATTGCATGTTCCCAAACTGAGCCTTGTTTTACCAAATGTAATCTCTATTACAGCCTATGTGAATTGAAATACTGAGTAAGACTTAATCTCCTTAGGGTTTTGTAGTGATGCTGTATCCTTGAGGGTTTTTTTGGGTTTCACTAAATAATACAGTTTTACACACTGGCTGCAAATTAGGGTGCAGTATGAAGATGATCCTACAATCTAGAAAGAACTACTTTGTGCTGAGTTACCTTCCTCAACTAATATGAAATGATCTCAGACATTTAAAACTAATTATGGTATAGTTCAACTCAAATATTTTGGGGAGATACAGCAAGTCTTGTAGGACATCTGTTCTCCTTAAGCTCCTTAAACTGTTTATGATATTGATGCTTGATTTGCAAAGCCACAAACAAAAATGGCTAGAGATGCAGCTTTATTTTTTTTTCTTTGTTTCTTTAAGGCCTTTCAGCTAGTTGCATTGCAAAGAAAGTGACTTGCTGCTTATGTGTCTGGAGAATGATATGCAGTTTGGGGTCTGCCCCTCAAAGAAAATGCATGATCATTTAGGGTGAGGGTAAATAAGGCGGAGATATATCAACACAGTGATAAGGAAAAACAGATGTAGAGAAGAGCAGCACTTAAGGCTAAATTTACAAGCTGTTCATTACTGACATGCAGACAACTGTCATTGCTGTGAAAGTACCCTACTGGGTTCAGCAGCATGGGCAGAGTGCTTTGAGTTGATCTGGGAGCATGTGGAATAAATCATGCTGCTGCCATGTTGTTTGGTCCTCTTGCGGTTGGAAGATCACTACCATTGCAGGCATCTCCATAAACAGAGCACTTTTCCCAGTTTCTGAGAAGCAGCATGCACTGATACAGAATTCCTGCCTGTTGCTCATTTTTAGTGAGCACAGCGAACAGGGTTGAAATTGTTAAGTCCAGTTTACTCTCAGAAACACAATTTATAATGTACAAACTGTTGTAACTCCACTATGAAAGCATGTACATTCTTCCAGACAGTTTTTGGAAAAGTGTCGTAAGACAAATTCTTCTTCTCTTTAGAAATGTATTTCTAGCCTCTCCATACGCATGGGCAGTCTTTACTTATTTCTTCTTGCACCATTATTGTTACTTATGTTTTCCCTTTCTATATTGTCCCTCTCCCCACAATGAATTTACAGGTGGTAATCCTATCCCTTCCATGTTTTTATTTCACTAGCTTTAGCATGCCAAGCTCTCTAAGCCTCTACTATGAAATTCTGTTGCTTCCTGGATGATCATCAACTCTCTCTCTCTCTCTAAAATAATCCCATTCTGAAACAATCTCTCAAATATGACTGACAATTATTGTGTTTATTTACACAATACATGAGCCTCATGTATGTATTATAAACTGATGACATTTTCTGTCTCTATTATGAAACACTAAGGTCCTTGAGTTTCCCTTGTCTGTAATATTGATATTCATAGATTCCCTGTCATAAATGCTTTTTAATACTGCCGAATAATGAGATAGCAGTAGATGTTTTTAAATCTTGATGTTTACCTGTAACCCCATCATCTTGAATTCTGAGCTCCTGAGGTCAATCTACTCCTATTCTGTGTCAACCAGTTATTTGTCTATGTAGCCTCTACCCTCCTGTATGTTATTAATATCTTCTAATTTTGCATTGGTGACATATTTTGATGGTACTTTCCCAATCTTTGGGACGGAGACCTTTAGAAAATTTAGAAGATCAAGGAACTCCACCAGTGGTACCTTCATTACTTTTTCTTCATGCGTCCACGTTTTCCTCTCATTTTGGTCTTGTTCTAAAGCTGGCATATGGTCAAGGTTAAGCAATTCAAATCACTTCTCCCCTTCTCAAAGTATGGGTATTGCATTTTTAATTCTCTAGCCCTTTTGTGCCGCTGTTGGTTTGAAAGACTTATAATAGAATCATAGGATATCCGAAGTTGGAAAGAAAGCACAAGGATCATGGAGACCAACTCCTGGCTCTATAGATGACCCCCCGAAAATCAAACCCCATGTCTGAGAGCATTGTCCAAACAGTTCTTGAAGTCTGGTAGGCTGTGACCACACTCTGGGTACAGAACCTTTCCCTAACCCCCAGCCTGACCCTCCCCTGTCCCAGCTCCACGCCGTTCCCTTGGGTCCTGTCGCTGTCCCCAGAGAGCAGAGCTCAGCGCCTGCCCCTCCGCTCCCCTCGTGAGGGAGCTGCAGGCCGCCATGAGGCCTCCCCTCAGCCTGCTCTGCTCTGGGCTGAGCAAACCAAGGGGCCTCAGCTGCTCTTCATATGTCTTCCCCTCTAGGCCCTTCACCATTTTGTAGCCCTCCTTTGGAGGCTCTCTAATAGTATTATGTCCTTTTTATCTTGTGGCACCCCAAACTATACATAGTACTTAAGGTGAGGCAGCACCAGCACTGGGTAGAGCAGGACAACCCCTTCCCTCTTGGCTGCCAGGATACGCTGTTGACTCATATTCAACTTGCTGTGAACCAGAACCCTCATATCCCTTTCTACAGGGCTGCTCTCTAGTCAGGGTTACCTTGTCCCAGGTGCAGAATCCAGCACTTCTTGTTAGATTTTATGGTCAGTGATCGCCCAGCCCTCTAATTTGTCAAGATCTCTCTTCAAGGCCTCTATACCCTTGAGGAAGTTAACAGCTCCTCCTCATTTAGTATCATCTGAAAATACTTGATACAAATCTGTCCTATTGGACCTGTCATTTCACAAACTGATTTTCAGAAGTCCTCCCTACCCAGACTCTGGCAGAATTACACATATTTGGATTACATAAACTGTTTTACTAGTTCTGCATGTAATAAATCTGTACATTGTAAAAGCCTGGAGGTGATGCAGATACGCGAGGTATTTTTCTCTGACCCCCTTATGGCCACAGTTGTTTTTATCATTCGTCTAAAAATGGAGAAGGTCACAATAGGAAAAGGAGGGATGTAGGCTTTTTCTTAGCTATCGTATGAAACTTCAGTTGGATGGAAGAAAAGGGACATCTCTGAGAGGGTGTTAGGGGTAGTTTTTGTGAACAGAATAACATGAAGAAGCAAAGGACAATGGTAATTGGACATTTCCTGCTACCAGCATGTTTGAGCCTTTTTATATCTGACCTGTTTGTGCTCTTTATGTATATACATTTAAATTATATTCCAAAGGGGGCTTTCCCTTCTTTTATATATATATGTGTATATATATATATATTTGGATCTGTATTTTTGACACTTTTTTTTTTTTTTTGTATTACTTGTTCTAGAAATAAAATCAGGCATATGTAAATCTAATTTCCAAGTTCTATGCTTTGTTATATATTCTTCCACAACCATATCATCAATGCTTTTAATTTTGATGATGAAGTCTCATTTTTGCATTCCACTTTATTTTGATTTATTTTACAAAGATTTTCAGCTTTGCCTTTTGGCTATTTGCTGAATTTAAGAAGATGGCTGAGCTATGAAATACTGCTATAACATATGCAGTAGCTTAGCTGTAGTCTTCAACTTTTGTTTATGTTTTTTCTTTGGAGATGCAAACCCTTCCCTCAGTGAATGGAGATTTCCACTCTAGTCTGTTTCTCTACTTTTACAAGTGGTGAAGTGTGGTTTATTTTTGCTTTAAGGTGGAGGGGGCGAGGGTTGAAAGATAAGAAAGCTGTGTTGTAGCATACTGGTTCCAAAAATGATAAAATGTGAAAAATAACAGGCTTGTTCCAGGGCCATGCAATCAAAATAGATTTTGCACTGGAGATATAAAAAGGGACTGTGCAAAACATTCCTGAAATAATTTATGCTGAGTTCAAGTTGAAAGCCAGAGATATAATAGTATATTATGAGTTCTTTTGGCTTTCTGTTTTTAAATCAACAAAATTATCTCAACTTTTGCACTCCACTCAGCGCAGTGATTCCTTCAGTATTTTACAGTTAGAGCTATGGGCCTACCAGTCTTGCAAATGTCTCTTTCTGAAAATTGTTTTTGCTTTTATTGTTTTTTTAGTGCCATCTACCTAGCTTCTATGAGAGTGTTATGCTATGGCTTATTAGTATTCATGGAATGAGTAATCAGCTTCATCAATTATGTATTTTTCACTGTTTTATGGGCAGTCTTGGTGTCACACAAAGAGAAGCATTCATATGACTCTTTGCTTGACAACTGATGTTTTTCTGGTTGTACTTATGTCAACTACTTGTGCTACCTACCTGTTGGTAACCCAGCGGAGACACTTTGGATCAAAAAACTTGTTGCTATCCTTTGTGCCTGCACTTTTATTTTCTGCATTAAATCCGGAAGTGCTTAATGTTGTAAAGCTGTTCTATCAAACTCTAGTAATTAAAATACTGTGAATTCTTATTTTCAAATGCATTTAAAAGAGAGAGAGAGAGAGAGAGAGAGAAATCATTAGGTCTCTTCATTCTCTTATAGCCTCTTCAAAAAAACTGCTCATAATCCAGGTCAGTTTTCTAAATGAGATGCCCTTTATCAGTTTTTTTTTTTTTTTTTTTTTTTTTTTTTTTCCCTCAACTTAACAAGATAATTTTCACAGTTGATATGCTTCTTATTCAGAATCATAACTTCCCAAATACACTAAATTTCATCTCTAATCTACTGTATAAAAGAACAATCTCTGAATTAGTTTTGGCTGCTGCGCTAACAAAGAAAAGCATGTGTGCCTTATTATTGACAAAGGCTTTCTTTACCAGTCATCACTGTGAACAGTCTGCCTGGGTATGAAATGTTGAGGAACAGCATGCACAAGGCTAATCCTTTGTCACTGAAAGAGTCTGTAGAAGGTTTCAAACAACTGATACTGAAGATAGGACTGAAAACCTTAGGAACAGCATAGATCCATAGGAGACAAAACTTGATTTTCTTGCTTCAAGCTATAAGTGGATTTGCATGGGGACTCCATTACATGGGGCAGACTAGGGCCTTTGTTCATTTGCCACCATGAATTCTTCTATTGTCTTTCGGTATAATATATTATTTTATATACATGGATGAAAATAAAGCAGAGTAATGTGTTTTAAAAAATCTGAAATTAATGTCTACGTGTTTTTGTAAGGCTAGACACACCAATAAAATTGTACAGAATCAGGAGTTCTTGTTGTAACCTGTGATGAATTGGTAAAACCAAAAGAATTTACAGTACCTATGTCTTAATATAGCTTTTCTTTCATAAATTCAGAGGGCTTAAGAAAGTGGGGTTTTATTATTATTCCTTGTTCCACAGATAAAAAAAAAAAAATAGAAGCACAAAGCATACAATCATGTTGATACCACTAAGGAGGTAAAATAAAAGTGTATATGCATGTCCATCCATAAAGTAGGATCAAGCTGACATGCGGGAAAAACTGAAAGTGTGTATCAAGCAAAATGCTAGTACTAAGCTTTGACTAGCAGTCAGATAACTACTTTATTTTTAAACTATACGTCCCTTACAGTCCAAAAATCACAAAATCAAATCTGTATCTTTATATTTTAAAAGATTACATATAGGCATTTATCCAAGCATTTTATATATATATTTATATATATAATAAGTATAAAAAAATATACTTATATATAAATATTAAGAAGCTTGGCTTATTCCCACCCTGTTGAATAATAGAAGATTTATAATTCCTGTTTTGTCTTGTTTTAATACGTTATTAATTCTTTCATGTCAGGATGAATCAATATTTCTTGATATGATGTGCCAACCTGAAGTGCATTGGTACAAACTTGAACTAAAAATGGATTAGTGTCATAGGACTGAAGTTTAAAAGTCTGCTTGACTCTGATAATACTCATAAAAACATTTTCTGTTTAGGCCTGGCCCACAAGCTTGCATGACTTGCAAAAAAATCTCAAAAATTATATCTGTTTTTGGGGGACTTGTACAGATACTTTCTATTCCTGATACATCAGTCAGTGATTTAAGAATGTGTTTTTGTATCTGCCATTATTAGAATGGAATTCCAGAACTATTTTGTTAAGCTTTAACTCTGTTTCAGTCAGGAAAGCATAAAAACTAGAAACACTTTTCTTATAAAGTGCTCATTTGATGGTGTGAGGACAGAGTCAAATTAGTACTGTATGTTAAATTACAGAACTGAACAAATAATTTTTTATAAAATAAGAGTGTAGTAAGTTGTCCTTTCACCTCTGTTCTGTCCATCTGCTTTAAAAATATAGGGCTCCTGTTTCAAGTAGGAGGAATGCGTGAGAAGTGCTGAGGGATGGAGGGAGAGAGAGAGGGGAAGGGTGAAACTTTGCTTTCCTTAGCCTCCATTCTTCCAGGACAGTGGACACAGTAAATGCTGTTAAGAAGATGTCTCTATTGCTTGGAGCTAGGAAAATAAGAAGAGAAAAATAGTAGCGAGAGCTGCAGTGTGTTCTCTGAATTTCTGCAGCCTTACATCACTGTAAATTGTTCTTTGCTATGGGATACATGTAATAATTTCTTCAATATATTTTAACACTTCCTGCATGTTCTGAAGTTTACTGAGAAAAATCAGTAATTGTGATAGTGATCAATATTGTATTCATGTCTAGGTTGCTCAGCCAGAACAACTGCTTTGCATTCAAACACTAAGAAAATTACATTTGTTTCAGAGATCTAAAACTACTGTGTAGCCTTTAACTTTGATCAGCAAATCACGAGCATTAACAGGGAGTGTGCTTTGTATGTTGTTCAGTAGTTAGGAGCAGTGTGTTGCTGGTCTCTGTACTGGCATGAATAGCTTTTTAGGTTACAACTATGCTAATAAACAGTGCCATGGCAGTGGCACTGGGAGGGAAAAGGTGTCATCGGTTGCTGCTCTTTGGTAAATGAAGGACTGCTTATAGCCTGGGTGAAGTACTCCTCTAAAATTATCCTGGGCAAAGTTTGGGTATTGTAATGGGCAAGACTGCATGTTGAAATCTTGGTTTGGAGTCTGAAAGGTTTTGTTGTATGTGTGTGGCCTGACAAAGCCAGTTGGCCTCAGGGAAAGAAAATGGGCTCTGGCACAGCTAAATTCACTAATATAGATATAACCATAGGGTAAAAGCCTATCAGAACTTCTCCTAAGGCTGAATATTTTCATATTGTGAAGATATTTATTCTCCTTCCTCCCTCTACGTGATCATTTTCCTCATTGCTTGTGTATATATATATATATATATTTTTTTTTCTTTTGCAGCTAATTATTCATTTTAAACTCTGCTTGGTCAGGAGAATACACAGGAGAGCTCTGTGGCTAGAAGGGCCTTGAACATGAGCTAACTGAACATGTACAAAAACAGCTGCCAAAGGCTTCAGATAACAAATCTAAATTCCCATAGTAATAAAACTTAAAATTTCAGAATAGCGTGCAAGGCAATTATTTTAAAGCATGGTATTTCAGTTAGACTTTCTGTTCTGTCACTTAAATTTAGAGCCTGGTGCTAAACCCACTGAGATAGTTAGGAGTTTTGCTAGTGCTCTCAGCTGGGGCTAGGCTTGGCTTCCAAATGCATGCACATCTAGGGCAAAAGCATTACAGTCAAGTGGAAATTACATTTTCCACTCAAAATAATTTCTCTGTTCTGAAAGTTCAGGCCCTAAAATGTCCCAGAATGGGAACTTCAATGAGTTATAAAAGCCGAGTTATAGAAGTTATGTGTGAAATTGCATATGTTATGTTAACATGTAATATGAAAGCTGTGGAAGAAATGTGCAAAGCCAGCAGCAGATATTTAATTTTATTTTTCTTTTCCATGAATTATATACTATGCATAAGTATTGGAGATCAAACTTGGAATAATCAGTCTTCTTTTATATTCACTGCCTGCTACTCAGGCTGGGTTTTCTTCAAGGCCTGTGCTTCTCAAAGATGAAATTACTATTTTTTTCAGTTCTGTCTGCATAACAGAATATTTTGCATCTTTAACAAATAGTGGTTTTATAGCATGCCAATGAGGATTTGTATTGCGTGCCATGAGAGGCCCATGAGGTATTTGAAAGGACTTGACTATTGGGACCTTCTGCAAGACTGACCCAAGCACGGGGCACAAAGGAGGCATAGTCTAGCACCAGATCCTGCCTTGAGTAGTACAAACCATCTTACCAGGTCCCAGATATCAGGAATCTGCACTGAAGCTCACTTCCAGGTTGTCTTCTTGATACTTGCTCTAGAAGGAAGGTTTAGAGAAAAGTAGCATGATATGTAGTATAAGCAGATGGGGGCTTGAAGGTGAATGAGGGACTTTTCTGATGGTGTCATGTGTAGTCTGTAGAGGTCAAAGGGATTCCGAATCAGCCCTCAGCTATTAACCTAATATGAGGTTGTGTGGGACTTTTTCTTAAATATACATTTGGGCTCTCTTAAAGAAGGCATAATACAAGAGTATTTGTGTGTCTGTGCCTTCGTGTTTATGTACAGGAAGGAGGGGTAGAGATTGAAATCTGATCTTGGAAAAACTTTTGTGCTACAACCCCAAGTGTAGGCTGGTTGAACTCTAAATAGGGAGACCAAGTAAGTGATTATTAGTGTGTTAATATTGAGCTGGGGCTGTCAGTGCTTATTTAAGATTGAGAGGTGTTGGTGACTTGAGAATGTGCAAGTTAAAATTACTGGGCTGAGTTCATTCTACATTTATTTTTATTGAGTTACAGAGTTTAATTATGCTACAGTAGGGGATAATTTAACTTGTCTGAAAACAAAACAAAACAAAAGTTAACTTACTGCCAAATTCACATACTTACAATACTCTGGGTTAGATTGAACTAGAGCTGTACTTTAGAAAGTAAAAAATGGTATTTCACTTTGCAAGTATATAATTTTTAGGACACGAGGGTAGGTAGAAGGATAGTAAGGTAAGAGCAGTTAGAATGAATTAAACTGTTTATTTATTTATTTATTTATTTGAGAAGACTGAGAGGGGATCTTATTAGTGTGTATAAATATCTGAAGGGAGGGTGTCAGGAGGATAAGGCCAGACTCTCTTCAGTGGTGCCCAGCAACAGGACGAGAAGCACCGGGCACAAACTGAAGCACAGGAGGTTCCAGATGAATATGAGAGGGCACTTCTGTACTGTGAGGGTGACAGAGCACTGGGACAGGCTGCCCAAACAGGCTGTGGAGTCTCCTTCTCTGGAGATATTCAGAACCCAGCTGGGCGTGATAGTGTGCAACGTGCTCTAGGTGATCCTGATTGGCAGGGGGGTTATCTCCAGCAGTCCCTTCCAACCTCAACCATTCTGTGTGATTGCTTATTGATACTTAAATTGTACACTGGATTTGTTGCATAGCATCCTTACAAAAGCATAACATAATTATTCCGTATTACATTATTAAAACCTTCATATTTTTTTATTTTTAAAGAAATGCTGCCTGCTTCTTCCCTGTCTTCGGACACCTTCCCTTTAAGTTTATGCAGCCATCCTTCGCATAAGAATAGGAGGTTGCTTCATACAAACAGTGGAGGAATAAGATTTAATGAATAGCAGGAAAGTGTTCTTCGTGTTTGTTTATTTGTTTGTTTTAAAAGCACATTCCATGTATTTTCATGGAAAGACCTAACTTTTGTAAAGAAATGTCTGAACTTTTTTTTTTTTTTTAAAAAAAAGATTGTTGTAATCAGAACTATGAAAAATATACAACATCCTGTCTGTACTATATACTTCTAAGATGCTCCTCATTAGTAGAATTATTCTTCACATCCAAGCATTCCTCCACCCAGTGTTCTGTTGTTTTACTACCCTAGCTATTCACAATATACTGGTATCATATTGTAAACCTGTGAAGAAAGCACATGCATGAAGTACAGGACATCCACAAGAGAAGAAAAATCTTGTTGAATTCATAGTTCTGTTTCATTGTCAGCAGAAGTCAGATTTAGTCCTTTGCAGGGAAAGATAATTTTTCTCTCTTTACCAGATGTGAAAAACATTTTCCAATGAGTAGCCATGAGCACTTCTGATTAAGACACTTTTGCAGGGTTATGTATATGCCTGAGTGGGCATCCCTTTAAACAGAGATGAGTGGAGTGTTTCTATGAAGAACTGTCAGACAATGAGGACCTCCCATATTTTAAAGATTTATATAAAAAACTTATTAAATATTCATATACATATATTAAATATCTATATTATTTTATATAAATATGTTTGATTAAACTGTCAGTTTTTCTGTCTTTTACTACAGAGCACATGGCAGGCTGAGATATCCATCTATGGCTGATACACCTAGGCTCTGTCACAGTACAATTCCATAACTAGTGGCAGGTAAAGTGTTAATATTGGCTCTCCAAAAAATTAACACTCATTCATTTCAAAAACATTACTGGACGCAGCGTCATACCATGGTATTTACAATATTTTATTTTCCCAAACTGTACTATGTATTACTTAGAAGATGAAACAGTAGCCTGCATTGCTGCAAAAGACTAGACAACATACATAGAGGTAATACATTGCAACACTTGCAAAATTTTACTTTTAAGGTAATTTCAAATATCTCAGTTATATCTGTTATATTCAAATAACATCACTATGAAATTAAAATGGATATTAATATAAGAAACACTTTAAAAATGTGGTTGCATGTCTAATTGCAAACAAATTTATCTTTATAGTATTTATAATGAAAAATGTATACCTGTTGCTTAAACACAACTTTTTTTTTTTTGTTTTTTTTTCCCTTAACTAAGAATAACGTCCATATTTTGCATTATTTATCCATAATTTGCTAGCTTATTGTGTTCATCCTCACTTCATTTGTTAAAACAGTTTCACATCAAAATACACTAATGGAATTCTTTACCAGCTTTGCTAGAAAAGTTTTCTTCATCTTGAAAATAGACTTAAAATAGAGTTTGTAATGGAAATGTAGACAAAGCCTTGGATTGTGTGCTGTGAGCTGATACTGCACAAATATTTCAGGGTTTCGGTTTTCTTTTTTGTTGTGGTGGTGGTGGTGGTGTGTTGTTGGTATTATTTTTTAATAAGCTGATTTTTGCTTTTGCAATGAAATATGATAATGTTGTTAATTCTGTCTTCACCATGCAGCCTTTCTCTGCAGTCTTGAATGCTGAGGACAGAATTAAATCCAAGGTACATACTACAAGTTTTTATCATACATTAGTGGTCTCAGTCTCGATCTTGTAACTCAGCTCATTGGTGGTAGTTGAAATCATGAGACCAGAAGTATTTGACCCTTCTGTGTAAGAAATACTGGCAGGGGAAGTTAGTGTCTTGTTGCAATCTGTTTTATGATGTGGTGGCATGGGACAGGAGGGGGTCCGTCCTATCACATCTGCCTTAGGACTCTCCCCAAGCTAAGCAGGAAGGTATGAGGGAGGGAGGACAACCCCCATGTTGATTTATTGTTGATCCAATAAATTCACGTCAAGGATGCCACCCATTACATGAATATATACTTAAATCTGCTATCTGAAGGTACTGCAGTAATTTGCAGTACATTTGGAGAAGAAAAAAATCACCCTTGAATAAATGAGAATGTCTACTTGAAATGCCAAGCAAAGGGTCAAATATTTATGGAGAGATATTGTAACAACACAAATGAAGCAAAGGCAAGACAAAAAAAAAAAATAAAAAAACTTTTAACACAAGATTGTCAAAAAACATTGCTTAGAATACATTAGGGAACGTATCCTTTAGAATCATTTGCTTCCTTTAGATATCTTTTTAACAGTTGTCTCTTGTTAAGTATAATTTGTGACAACTGCTTCAAGGCAAATACTGATTTAATTAAAGTTCATCATGGATATCTGAATATCATGAATACCATGGATATCTGAAATCCAATTGGCCTTGGATTTAAGAGGGAAGAACTATCACATACCATTTTTCACTAATGCAAATTTTGGCTGAAAAAGTGGCCATACCTTTCATGAGAAGTAAGTCTGCCCTTTTTAGTTAACTTGATATAAAAGGTCCTTTGGTTATTACTTGGTTATTGTTTTGAGTTAATAAGCTGGAGAATTTGCTTTGTGTTCCTAAGTAAACAAAACAAAAAACAGGTAGTTGTTAAGTTAGAGTAGAAATCACTGAATGCAATTTGTCTTTTCATATGCAGAATGTGAGTGAAAGAAAATAAATATCTATAATAATTCATAAACATCTTATTGGTTGAAAATTCATTAACTTATTAGTGATTACTTCAAAAACTACCATAGGAGAAATCAGTCTCTGAAGGCAGTCTAATTTTATTTTCTACTGCGGGCCATTATTTGAAGAAAATGTTTATTTGCTGATTGAGTTTTTTTACTTGTGTAAATACTACCTTTTAAAAACGCTGGCTGTTTGAATCTTGGTGTTAATTGACAGCTGTATTATATTTCATCAGGCATATCATAGTTACCCACAGAAACATCTAAGATATCTGAAATTCTCTTAAAACTTGCAGTGCATCAGAGTCTTGCTACTTTGTGTGGATCTGTTACATAGATGGATCAACCCATCTCAAGCTTATGGGTGATCCCTAGGCTTGTGTGCCCTCTGTTAGTCAAGGTAAGTAATATTTTTTCAAACTCTGAGCAATGTAAACTGTCCACATATAAGTAGTGGACGTGATAGGATGTTCTGTCCCACAATATTGGGATGGTTGATATACCTATATAGTGGGGGGAATGGAAATACGAAGTATTTGCTTTAAATACATTTAGAGCATTAGAAGATGGATAATTGCAATTAGTCAAGTATCCTGTGGGACTTGATGAGACTGAGCAATCATGTTACATAGCAATCATGGTTACTGAGCAATCATATTCAGCTTATATTAACGTTATAGTCACAGGTCTTCACAATGCAAAAGCATCTTTTATAAGGAGGCCTCTGATAAAATCGTGAAAGTTAGCAGTTCTAGCACCGTATTTGGAGGGAGAGTTTTAAAAATCACCATATTAATTTCATTGTCAAAGCTGATTATTATTTAATGGATACAGTACAATTGCTTATGGACTTGCACAGCAAACCAGAAAAAGGAAGAGATCACAGTTAATTCTAAGAAATATAAAAAATATGTCCTGTGGAACTGCAGCCAAATATAGAGTAAAAGCAGATACCTAAATTCAAAGGCACTTCCCCACCCCACCCCCCTTCTTTTTTCTATGTTTCTCTGAGATTTTCCTTTTCTCCTAAATAGTTGTCTACATACTTGCTGGGGAAAATCTATCTTAGAATTCAAAAGCGATTTAAATTATAAATGTCTGAAGTTTGGAATTAGGTGGGAATTCTGTTTTTATTGGATAGATACTCAGCACCTTGTAAAATTTGAGTTTCTTTTCTGAGGTATCTTGGGGGGAGGGAAAAAAAAAAGCTGAAGCACTTGGAATTACTGATTCTCTTTTGAAAATCTGAACCTAAAAATTTATAGATATGGTATTTGTTGGAGTGGAGTGGAGAAGTGATATGTCTGAACAACACTGAATCTGGTTGGCACTATACGTTTGATTTTAGATGATTAGATAAGATGTTGAATGATGTTTCTGGACCTTAACAGGCTGAATAATTCAGATGTTGGAATTGTGATCTTTCTGTTATTCCTAGATGTTGATCACTTTTGTTGCATATATCATCCCCTCTCTCCTATCAGTAAAAACACAATAACACAGAGTTTTATCTAAAGTTAATAACAAGGAACAAAAGTGATTTGGTTACTGTCTTTTCATCGAATGCTTTTGGAAATACGTAGCATCAACAGTGGTTAGATCAGTCAAATAGCTCTTTAAATTATGAAGAAAACTACTGGCATTTTAAGTCTATACTGAGAAATACAGAAATCTAGTTTTGTTGTTATTGTTTTTCAAAATAATATGTTATTCAAGAATACTTTCATTCTAAACTACCTTTACTGGCAGCTTATGCAGTTAAAACAGTTGTTCAGAGTATGTAGATGACTTCTGGTTTGTGTGATCATGTTTTCCTGAAAACCATCTTCCATTACCATCTGCCTTTGAAACATCTCAGATTGTTTTAATTTGGGATTGGAGCAACCACATTCTTTTGACATAATTCCATCTCATTTATGTTCCTGATTGTCCTCAGAATAATCTGTAGCTTTCTGTGTCCTGACCAGATCTAATCATCTGGTTTATTTTGTGATTGCAACTATGTACACTATATTTGTTCTCTTATCAAACATGTATAGCACTCAAAGACAAAAACAAACCCACAAGCAAAATCTGACTTAAGAGGCTCTGAGAGGTCATTATCAAGATAAAGTAAACTAAAAAATTTAAAAAATAAGCTTAAAATTCTGTTAATGATTCTAACACAAAATGACTTTTAAAAGAAAGCAAGGAGATTCTTGGTTGCCTATGTCCTGAAGGTCTATAGAATGGTGGTATGTGTTAGTGCTGAGGAACTCAGATTTGGCATTTGATACATTTGAAAGATTTGAGCTGCAGTCAGGCTTTATAAATGATAAATATATATTGCAACATGGAATCATCAGTTACTGGCCTACCCTGAGTGACACTTCTTTTATAGTATGTTATCCCATATGTAGCTCTAAAGATTTTTGGTTTGCCTCTAGGTTTGTTGTTGCTGCATTTAGCCATTCCTACTATAAATACGAAAAGCTGTTTCTGATTTTGAAAAGATTCATAGCTTAGCAATGCAGAAACAAATACACTTGCAGCATACAAACTAAAAAAGCAACTAAAACATTTCAGATGGCTGTAAATACTGTCCTTTTAGATAAGAGATCAGTACAGATGTCTAACTTGAAGTATTTTCCCTGGGTTTTGTTTTTTTCAAAGCGTGTGTGCTTCTGACCTATATATAAAAATTATCCATATAAAAAAAATATAATGTTTACTTACATTCATTAATTTCAGTTATGCCAATTGGCCACTAATGCAATAAAAAAAGTTCTAGAACATAAAGTAATATAATAATATATGTGGCTCATGGTTTTAACCTGAAGGAGCTGAATGCTGTAAGTAGTGCCTATTGCATTCCAGGGATGATGGCAGAGTAAGTCAAAATACTGGGAATGCTGATCTGAATTCTGACACTATCCTTACTTAAATAATTGTTGAAATTTCACGATTTTCATAAGCAAGTAAATATTCCTTAATTGTGAATCTGTCATTTGACTTGTCTACTTTGGCATGTACCTCTGCATTTTTTTTAACTTTGTTTTTGATAATGTTCGAAGAGTGTCAGCTAGCCCTTATACATGCTGTAAGCCATGAGTCAGGTTAGCAGTTCTGAACTATGGAATACACTGCCTTTGAAACTGACATTTGCCCCTACAGCCAATGTTGTCTCTGGACAAGAAATCGAAGCTCAGGCTGGTGAACATCATCTCAGGCTGTCTTTGAAAAAGTTGGTCTGTTCCAGACTACTGCTGGGAGAGCAATCCTGACTGACTCTGCAGGGTTATTCATAAACCTCAGTGTGTCTAGTACAGCAAGGATCTTTCCCAGCACACTCTGCACAAACACCTAGCAGTGGTGTTAACCTTGGGCCTTTTACTTCTGCCATGGTTAGAGCTACTCTGTGTATTCTTGTTTTTGCATGCCTTTGGTTAAATATGGTCTTCCTTTGTGGAAATAGCTTTATAATCTTTATGATTGTGCAACAATGCATGAAACTGCAAACACCTGGAAAGATTTTCCATGGTGCAAGTATTAGTACATCAGTGGCCAGACATCTGGAACTCATCAAGAGATTCCTAGTGGGCCCTTCAAATGCTGATTGAGATTTTTCCTTTATAAGATGCACATCTCTTGACACTGATTCTGAAAACTGAGAGGAAGGTGGGGGTGGAAAAGCTTCTGTTTGACAAATGGAATTATCTACCACCTCATACTCCAGTAAAGAAGTAAAATACCAACATGTATGCACTTTTTTTTTTTTTCCTAAATTTAGTAATTACTTAAAATTTAACTTAATTTGTTGTAGAAGGGAAATTCCTTGGCTTATGCTGGTTCTTATAATGGTTCTTTGCTCTGCATTCTGTGGCTTTTTCTCTTTTTCTCCTGCGTAATGCTATGGATAAACTAGAGGTGAAAAGTGGAGAGAGTTAAGGCAGCCCAGGTGACGTCTGGTATTTCGAGTTTTCAGATTTCCCTCTTCCTGATCTTCCACATGTGCATCCTTACTGTGACCTGTTGCTTATAGCTGATGATATTATTGCATGGTACCATGGTACCTTCTGTACCATCTGACCCACTGTAGCTTCACTACACCGGGAAGATAGTAAAAATGAATCTTTCCTCAATGGCGGGTCATTTTTGAATGGCTGCAGTGACAGAACTTGCAAGACTGTGTGAGGACAGGAGTAGAAAGTGGCTGCTTGTACACCATTTTTTAAAAAAAACTATCCTCCCTTCCCCCATTTTTTTTTCCTTGTTACAAAGTAGGAGTGCGTCCTGGGATGTTTTGATGTTGCTCAGCATAGGACCTTTATTGGTTTCTTCCTGGTCAGGCTGGATACTCTGATAGTCAAGTGTTGGAGGAAGAAAAGTCTCTTTCTCATACATCCCTTTCTCCTCAGCAGCATACTCTGTGTGGAGAAACTGGGAGATGAAATACTTGGAAGACTATATGCTGCTGAAAAATGTCTCTTAGGGAGACATAATCTTATAGGTCTAGAAACTGCCTCTATGGGCCCACTAGAGTGTCAAAAAGCATCTGGAGCTGGTCACAGGGTTTAGCCTTTGCTGTAATATTTATGTTTAAAGGTTTCTATCTCCATAGAGATAGAAAGGTTTCTATCTCCATAGGTCACTTCTTGTTGCAGGAATATACAGGTTTTATTTTTTTAGTAAATAAAAGTGTTTTGAGCGCTGATGAAGTTAAGTACCTACTGTTTGTTTCAAGCCCCTCTAATCTAGTACGCATATGCCAAGTTCTCAAAGTTGATTCAAAAACTGAAAGCTGAGTAGTCATTTATGTAATTAATTAATCTGTTACATGGCTTTCTGAAGATGATCAACATTTTCAGGCTTTACTGAGTACAAACAGGAAGTATAGTTACATAAACACAAATTTCTATAAAACATGAATGTCCTCTTTGTTTTTCCCTATTTCTTTCCCTCTTCCCCTCTTTTTTCTTCTTTTATCCCAAATGTATTTCCTCTGCCCCCCACTATGTAATCTTTCTGATATAAATATATATGCAGATGTTCAAAACAAAGAAAAAAATAACCGGGTCATAAACTTAGCTTTATATTTATTTTCTTAGATGTCTTTGTTGAGAAATATTGAGAGCTGGTAGAAAAGGGCTTGTAGAATATAACATAGGATAGTGCATGCATTTTAAGATGGTTTACTTCAGACTAGCTCCCATGTGGTCCAATGGGCTAAGTACGTATGGGGCTGGAGTGAACCAGGTAAGCCACTGAAGTGCATCTTTGGTTTAGCTTCAGCTGAGAGAGATCCAATTCACACGCTCTGAATCAATTGTTATTGTGCAGGACCAATTGGGAGACTTGATTCAAACGTGTGCTGGTGATTCAGGCTAAACCTGTAGACTCAGCCATTGCTGACTTTAGTTACTGTCTTAGGCTGTAACGCCTGGTCTTGATGACTGATGACTTGATGACTGGTCTTGAAAAATTTATAGGTAGAAAGCAAGTTAGTCTTAAAAATTAGAGTTTTAGAAAAGATTGACCTAGTTTTTTGTTTTGTTTTGTTTTTGTTGGTTTGTTTGTTTGTTTGTTTGTTTGTTTTCTCTCCCTTATGGATTTTGTGAATTGTTTTTCAAAGGCATGACAGATGCTTATAACTTATCATGATTTTCAGGTGTCTTTTTAATGCAAAAGTTCAATTATAGTCTTAATCTTCAAAAGATGAAAGCTAGCATATGAGAATTTCCTAGATTCTTGCAATTTGCAATCAATTTACTGGACTGCAATGTGTTCCAAGCCTGCTCACCTCTGGAAGATCAGCATATACAAAAACTTAACTAGAATGTCTGACAAAAAAGATGCAGAAGGTTGCCAAGGTGACTTCTGGGAATTTGGGTCATAGAACTGGTAAATTTTATTGGGTGGGTACTGACACAACAGGGAAAGTGTCCTGCATAATACTGTGTGTAGAACAGTGCTCAAACCTTTTTAAGAATGTGTGTGTATATATATATATATGAAGAAGAAAGAACACCTCCATTATCTTTTCTGAGGTAAAAGAAAGCTTTATTCTTTCTAGAGTGGCAAGAGTAACAGGAAAAATTTTGGTAGATTTAGAATGTCACATATGACTCAAGTCTTGCCAGAGACTGAAGTCAGTGGGATGTGCTGAGTTAGTGTTACTGGCCCAGGATCTAAGAGACTTTTCCAAACGTACACAAGATCTCTGTGGCAAATGTAGGAAGATCAGTCCAGATCTTCTGACTCTTAGTCCAGTCTTCAGATGGCAGGAACTTTCACCTTCCCTGTCAGCTTTATTTTTCTGTAGTATTTTCTTGTAAGTGAAACACGAATAGCAACAGATATGTAGGTCAAAGAGGTGAGCTACTGGTAGATGTAGGTATTACATCCCATACTCCTTAAACTCTAGATTTATAATCAGTGGAAATAGTTTGTAGAGATAGTCCTTAATTATAAAAGCAGTAATACTGGAGTTATTGTATCTAATGTGCACTCTTCCTAGTCACCTCCCAGATTTGTTAATCCTGTTAATATATGCAGTGGGCTAGGCCTTACGGAGAAATGTAAACTTTTAGTGCACTGAGCCACACCAACTGTAGCACAATTTAATGGTGAAAGAGCTATTGAAATATTTTGCTGGAAAGCCAGACTACATTTTTAAAGCATGTGTTTATAAACTCCCGGTTCTAAGTACAATGGCTGCATTATAATTGAGAGCTAGGGAATAGGCAGTGCTCCAAGCGGAGTTGGGAGTGGAAAAGGAGTAACAGCTGACTTCTGTTTATCAGACCAGCTTAAGCAGGATGTGCTTTCACATATCTAAATATTTATGTAAACAGATGCACATTAAACCACTTAGAAATAAATAAAGCTTTCTGAAAATAGAACTCCACAATGACATCAGGAGCTGTTTATCTTCAAGAACTGTGGGAATGGGCTTAAAAAACCAGATATTTCATTGAAAAAAATGCAATAAAACAAGCTTCAGATGTAATTTCTTAAGTTTATGTGACACAGGCCATATGACTATGCTGACTGTATGGATTTACTAGTAGTATTTTTCTAAAACCAACCAACTTTACTTTCTTTATCAACCTCACTCGATGGTTGAAAGTTCTTGTTAGTAGAGCCTTTATGTGAGATAGCTTGCCTGACCTTCTGCTTGCTTGGTCAGAGAAAGCCTTAGTGGACATCCCATCTTCTACAAGTGATTTTTCTACAGCGTGCTGCTTTCTCTGCTATTTGAAGGACAGTATACCCCAGTCACAGTTCAATAGCTGTTTTCTCTGGTTTTGTACTTAATTTTTTTTTGCTGGAGTCAGCTTGTGTGATGGTGTTTTGCTTTGTTTTTGTTTGTTTGTTTATTTTTTGTCCTTTTTGGTTTGTTTTTCTTTAATTCTGTTTTGGCGGCTGTGTGAAACATTTTATTATAACTTGCCCTACATGTCCCTCCTTTTTCCTTCTTTGGTGCACAAGCTAGGGTAAGTTGTTACTTTCTAAATGAAGTTTACCAAACTCCTAAGTTTCAAACATTACCATGGATTTCTTTTTGACCTCTCATCTCTCTCCCATTTCTGTTTTACAGAAATGTAAAACAACCTGTCCTTAGATTTTTTTTTTTTATATTTTTTTTTCTAACGGAAATACATCCAGATTTTCAGATAGATGGTTAGGATGTATTATAAATATGTTGTCCTAAAGTACATAAAGTACATAAAAGAAACAGCTCCAAATCAGCCCAAATTTATATGATAGGGGGAAGGCCTGCTTTCCTTGGATTTTACTTATGTTTTCTTTATGCAATTTCTCCTACTTGAAAACATTAGTTAAGATTTTTAATAGGTTTCTATTCTATAGGCATGATTGCAAATCCCAATGACTTTTTGAACACCATTAACTTTCTATGACTTCTCGATCAGTCTTATCTCTAAAAGCTTCGTGCGACAGAAGCTAATAAAAGGAACATTCCAACAAATGGTTTGCTGTAAATTTGGGGAAAAGTAACTCTAAGGGATATAATAACCATCAAGATGTACTAACAGATTTCTGTGATCATTTTACATCAATAAATGCCAGTCCTTGTTCCATGTGTTCTTACTGTGAGAACAATGCATCTGGTCAAATGTTTAGAGAGTTTGTGGTTGGAAAAGGAAATTAGTTCTGCTCAGTCTTGAGTCAATGTAAACAAAAGCAATTTTGTTTTGTTTTGTTTTGCATGAAGCACCATGATTTCGAAAATTAGTAGGCCAATACCTTCAGCTTGCCCTTCTTGCTTCCAATAAATGTGAAAATGTTTGCTCTGCAGCTAAGTCAAGCATTTGTGTTCTGTGATTATGAAATCCTTGCAGTTGCTTCCTCTTACAGAGCTTCATTTTGTGACTATGACAAACCTGATGATATTTCTTTTGACCAAAAAGCGCTTGGTCATATAGATTTACTAGTAAAACACCTTACACATACCAACTTCGTCTACAGCTCTAAAATATCTCTGTTCTAGCATCTTAGTATATATGAGTTAAATGAATGACTATGAATGAATAAAATGAATTCAACAACAACAACAAAAATTTTGATGAGTTTGACTTCATGGATCCAAAAAGTCAAAACCACTGGTGTTTCTGACACCAATCTAACCTGTTCACAGTTTGTTTGACTGAAACAGTAGTTTTAACTGAGGATACAATTTCTTTTCTTGTATATTTGAAACCTGTTTTGATATTTCAAATAGCTTATCTGTGTTGAAGAGAGTAAGAAAAAAATGCAAATATGAAAACTGAAGTATTTATTCTGTAAATCAGTGTTTCACTGAGGTTAGTCAATTATTTCATTTGTACAGCCTAACTGCAGAAGTAAACAATGCTTGAATAGTACCAGAATGCCACTCCTGGTCTGCATAGCCTTTCTTATAGAACTTGGAGTAAATACATTTTGTTCAGTATTAACTTTCTTAACATATGGTAACTATGCTGATTAAAGTGGTATTGTACTCCTATACAAGGCTTCTCACGTTCTCATACAAGTAAGGACTTAGTAAATAGTAGTAAAATTCTAGGTGAATTCTGAAGTTGCGTCTTACAGAAAAGTCAGAAAGATTTGGTTAAAAACAAACAATAACAACAACAAAAACAAACAAACAAACAAAAAACCAGCAGTGTTCTCCCTGCTTTTGAACTTTTTGAAAGTTTTTTGACATAAAATTTATCTTCCTGTTCCCATGTAAGAATGGCCAAAACTTGTTATTTGACTAAAATATTGATTCAAAATTTCTTTTATTTGTGGTATGTGTGGCAAAGGATTTTCTCATATATTTTTCACATAACTAACTGTGTTTTTAAGTGTTTTTTTCAGTGTGATTTTCTCTCTCGTTGATGACAAGTGAGAGTATAACAAGATTGTAATAGTTATATTTTGTCTTTTTCTTGTACCTATATAATTTCCTCTTATTCTTGGAGGAAAAAAAAGACATGTTCCTGGCACTGTTTCAGTCTTCTGTGTTTCTTAATCAGTGTCATTAAAGTGAACACTTTTGTAAGCACTCCTCAAAATAAGTAAATAAATAGATAAATGCTCTTTCATGTATACTTGAGAACATGTTGAGAAATTGTGTATTTAAGAAAGAAGAGTGAAGTAAAACTTCTTTGAGAGACTATGTAATTTTTTCTTGTGGGTTAGAAATATTCACTTTCTGTCCTTATTGTTATGAAACTGTCCTATGTCCATATGAGAGCATATTCATGTGCAGTTAAAAAAAAAATTCATGGATTTTAAATACTTTTTTTTCTCCTGTATTTGTAGAATCCCTGTCATACACAAGTGATACATTTCTCAAAAATCCAGAAAATAAATATTGTGTGCACTCAGTTTCTCACTAGGTTAAGTCTCTGCCTAAAGTATTTTAGTGTGCACACATCATTAGAATGTGTGTGCAGCTACTTTGTGCTTCATGAAAGTTTTTTGTTTTTATTTTATTTCTTTTTTGTTGTTGTTGTTCCTTTTCCTTAGAGCTTCATTATGGATGGTGTGTTAACAGATGATGTGTTTCATTATGGATGATGTGTTTTTGACTTGATGTGTTCTTAATTGGTCATCTTTGGTATTAGTTTAGCATTTAGTTTTTCTCAGAAACAGGAATTTCAAATTTCCCACATGATATGCTTGTTTCTAAATTGGAAAGACACTGATTTGACAGATGGACCACTCAGTGGTTAAAGAATTGGCTGGGTGACCACACTCAAAGAGTTGTGGTCAGTGTCTCAATGTCTAAGTGGAGATCAGTAAAGAGTTGTATTCCTCAGGGGTCAGTATTAGGACTGGCACTGTTTAACATCTTTTTTTGGTGTCATGGACGGTGGGATTGAGTGCACGTTCAGCAAGTTTGCTGGTGACACTAAGTTGTGTGGTGCAGTTGACACACTGGAGGGAAGGGATGCCATCCAGAGGGACCTGGACAGGTGGGCCTGTGTGAGCCTCATGAGGTTCAGCAAGACCAAGTGCAAGGTCTTGCACCTTGGTTAGGGCAATCCCAAGCACAAATACAGGCTGAGAGGAGAATTGATTGAAGGCAACCCTGAGGAAAAAGACTTGGGGATGTTGGTTGATGAGAAGCTCAACATGAGCCAGCAATGTGCGCTTGCAGCCCAGAAAGGCAACCATATCCTCAGCATGCGAAAGAAGCATGGCCAGCAAGTCAAGAGAGGTGATTCTCCCCTTCTGCTCTGTTCTCATGAGACCCCACCTGGAGTGTTGTGTTCAGTTATGGGAATACCAGCACACGGACCTGGAATCATTAGAATGAATGCAGAGGAAGGGCACAAAGATGCTTAAATGCTGGAGCACCTCTCCTATGAAGACAGGCTGAGGAGTTGTGGTTGTTCAGCCTGGAGAAGAGAAGGCTCCAGGGAGACCTCATTGCAGCCTTCAGTACCTAAAGGGGGAACTACAGGAAAGCTGGGAACTATTTGTCAGGGAGTGAAGTGATAGGACAAGGAGTAATGTTTTTAAACTAAAAAACTAAAAATATTTAGATTAGATGTTAGGAGGAAATTCTTCACTCAGAGGGTGGTTAGGCACTGGAACAGGCTGCCCAGAGAAGCTGTGGATGCCCCATCCCTGGAGGTGTTCAAGGCAAGGTTGGACGGGGCTTTGGGTAACCTGACCTAGTGGAAGGCATCTCTGCCCATGGGATCTTTAAGGCCCCTTCCAATCCAAACCATTCTACGATTCTATGAAATGATACCCTGTTGTCATGAGTTGATTTTTCTGAGTGTTGGGCTTTTCTTGTTGAAAGAGTCTGTACACTGTATTTTCTATGTAGTATTTGGAATCTGAAAGTCAAGAAGGCCATTAGGCTTTTCCCGATAGTTCAGGCAACCAAAACCTAGAATGTTTTCTGAGATTGCATCACCCTCCTGAAATCCTTCTCTCCCACTGTGTTGACATCTTTGTTTATCTTCTGCTCAAAGTCTTTCAGAACTGTTTCTGCCAGTGAATCTGGCAGATACATGGCTTTATCATGTGGGGTTCTTACCTGCCAAAAGGCTTACAGACATAGGGAAGAAAGAAATCATTTGGGAGTTTATGCTGGATGTCTTCAATTGTGGATTAAAAAAAAATAATACTATCCTGAGATTCACAGACAATTTTTGAGGTGATAATGCTTATTCTGATATTGTGTGCTATTTTAATAGTGGCAATATTGATTGGTCTGCCTGTCAACAATTTAGATGTTCATAACAACAAGACTGTTGATCTCTTGTTTTAATTCCTTCTCAGGAATTTCACCACAAATCTGATTTGCAAGTGGTGCTACAGGTAAAGATCCAAAGGCCTTTAATAATGTTCCCATAATGACAATATAGCTGTCCTTTTGCACTCCCTGTCCTTAGGGGAAGTTAAAACATCCATAAAACATAAAACATCCATAAAAACATCCATGAAATCTCTTCCTTCTGTGCTACCTTTGCTGAAATTAATTTTGGTATTAGGGAAATGAGAGATGGTTTTGCCCTGATTTCCTCATGCTGTTCTCCTTCGTGTAAAATCTGTGGGATCTTCAGGAATCACTTGAGGAATTCAGGACAAGACATAAGCAACGTAGGAAGGAGATGTCCTGTCCTGTGGCAATGGAAGGCAACTTCTCTTGTATGTTCTAGACATACAAGACATACATATAGACATACATTTTCTAACATCTCTCTTTTCTTCTGTGAAAATAAGTACTTACAATGCTGTCAATGTGCTTTCAAAAGAAGGAAAAAAAAAAAAAAAAAAAAAGCCCCAACCAGAAAATGCAGTGTTGGCCTATAGTATTTATGGAAATATCTGCTGTTATTTGGTGTCAGTGGTCATGGAACATCATCCATCCTGTCAGTCAGATCATTTAGGTAGTGTATATTAGAAGTCTTGGTATGCTTAAGAAAGGAAATGATAATACTACACTATGCATTCTGGCATTATTTAAGTAGATTTAGTAAGTACTGTACCGTTTTCTGTGAAACATCTAACCTGGTGTACCTTAAGTGAACTTCTGAACCTGCTACAGATGGCTTCTGTGATGCATTTCTGTGTGTGGAAATCTTAGCTTTTGAAGGGAAAAAATGCATTTAAAAATATAAAGAAACACAATTGAAAAATTCTGAAATAGTTTCTAAGAAACAATTAGGGTAAAAATAATTTCTTAGCAGTCTTTCTACTGTCCAGTTTTAATTCACACTGCCAGGTGCCACTCATGCTTCAGTTAAGTTCTGCTGCCTTGTCTGTTTTTTTTTTTTTTTTTTTTTTTTTTTTTTTTTTTTGGTTGGTTGTTTTTTTTTTTCCTTCACTTTCTGTTCCAATTTCTGGGGTTATATAACCTTTGGCTGTGGACTTTCACCCTGTTCATGTAAACCTAAAGGTGTTAGTATCATTTTTGGATACTAGTGTGTTTCATCACAAGAGAGATTCCTGGTAAATCATTTTAAAAAATGGGTGGAGATTTATTGCCCTATTCTTTTTTATAGTTTCTTAATCTGGCTTGAGTCACTGGGAAGGAAGCCATAGATTCTTTGGTATAGAGCCTTTGAGCAGCCTGTGTGTTATTGTGCTGAATCACAGCACCTGCACCAGCCTAAACAAACCATTTTTTCTCAAGCCCCTGGAGATTTTAGACTTATGAATAGCAATTTATAGTCCATCCAATATAATTATAATAAATGCATCAAATTCTTGGAAATGGATAAATATCTGTCTGCTTATGCTTTGTCTGTGCATAATTAATTTACACCTGATGTTTATGATTCACTTTATGAAGAATTACAAATTGTTTTTGTGGTAGGAGAGATATTTTGAATGCTAAATTGCGTTGTGTGATGCACTTTCATTATTATTTCCATATGCACAAACCCTGTGAGTTTTATTATCCATTTAACTTCCATAAATCATTATGAATTACTGAAAAATTGTTGCTTAGGTCAGATTTCATTTTCCATAATGTCATGAAAATATGCTTGTTGGAGGCATTTCTTCTCTTTTTTTTCTATCCTTGGTGTCCTATGTGTGTTTAATACATATGATTTTCATCGCTATTACTTGACAATTAATGAAAGTAAACAGAACAAAAGAAGAGAGAAGGAGATGTCACAGGTTCTTTCTCTCAAACTGACTCACATTTCCTATGCGAATTTGGGTGAATCACGTCTCCGTGTCTGTTTCCACATATGTAGAGCAGGACTAAATTTCCCACGGGCTTTATTAATATTTGGAAAGTACCTAGGAAATCTGGAGGGGCTGTAGATTCCAACATCTTATAAATTACATCATGATGGCCTTGATTAGTTTAGGACTTGGTCAAAAGAATGTGCAGATTATTTGTACTTTTTTTTTGTCAATAGCTATAAGTGGTATTAATTTATGTTTCACAGGAGTAAACAATTATTACATGCCTTCTGCATTGTTCTCTGGGGTTATGTGCTGTCAGTAGTAAACCTGACAAAGGTTAGCCCACGCAGATTTACATTACTACTAGAAAGTTGAGCTACCAATAAAAACTTGGCGTGTGACAAAGAATTTGGACTAAGAACTGTTTAAAAAAATAAATGAGAGAATATTTATTATTAAAGTAAACTCTCTTAAAACTATTTGGTTGCATTGTTGTCACTGTGGCTCTATTTTTTTGTTGTTGTTCAGAACTTATTTCTTGCCTGTTATTGCTCAATGTTTAACCTTTCCCTTTTGGGCCATAAGAATAAAAAGGGTTGAGTGTTTGCAAAGCACAGCTACAGCCATCTGGAGATGTGTGCTTTTGGCCTCTTTCTGTATATTTTCATGGTAATTGTACTGTTTTTCCTGGTTGACCTTGTGATCAATTAAAGTCCAGATAAATCAACACTGATTATTATTTTAGATCTTATTAGGAATAGCAATTACAGCAAGAAAATGCATTTCAGATTTCTTTCAGGTAGATCTTGGGGGGATAGGTAGCCAGCTCCAAGCTGAACAGGAACCCTCAGAAAGGAACAAGAAGCTTTTTGTCACCTAGGTTATGACAAGGCAGTTCCCTGATGGTGTCTTTGATGTCCTCCTGCATCCAGTTGACTGAAGCTGTCAGTCTGCACCAGCCTCTGCTGAACGAATGTGATTTTCATGTTCTGGAGACTTCTCTGAGCTGTGATGTGGAGCTATAGTTTGGCGCATTATGGGCTTTATTATATGAGGATTATTTGATAGCAAGAACTGTCACCCGAAGGCCTATGAAAATAAGGCAAAATGGAATTCTTGATAGAGAGCAGTAGTAATAAAAAGAAAGCCCACTAATAATTAGCTGCATAATTACTTGAGGGTAGCCCTCTGGAAAAGTCATTTTCCCCACACCCTTTTCTTCCTTCTCCTCTTTGCAAAGCTGCTCTTGCCAAATCCTAACTTAAAGCATTTGGCAGGCATAGCTAGTCATCTCTTACTCTGTATAAAGTACCCTCCATGTGAGGCACACATATAGAGAAAGTCAGGGTAATGGTTGGCTTGGCAAAGAGATTTTTTTGGACGGATAAAAATTCCCAAGGCCTCTGTTTATTTATATAGTTCTTGGAATAACCCTGTTTTCAAAAGGCTGCTGGCCAGCTGCTGAGACAGCGTTCCAGCTAATATATTCCCAACGCAATCACCACACTTTGCTTTTCCCATCATGATATCCCCAGAGCTGTTTTTGGTTAAATCTCATGACTGGAATATAGGAAAGTTCACATTAAGTCAAAGCTCACAATGCCACAATGTTTCTTTCCTTTATTTTTATTTTTTAATTTTCTCCTCTCCCTCTTCTCTCCCGCTCATCAAATGGAAGGTGCCTACCTTCAGCTGTTTTGATGCAGATGATTTCTCTATCTGTGGGCAAAATAAAGTACCTGTAATGCAGCGTATGGCTGAATATATAATGCCAAAAATAAGTGGATTGATATGGTGGATCTCAAAAGGTGAATGGGAAGAGGTGACTTTTAGCAAGCAGGTTAAATATTCTATTTCAGTGACCAAGATAAAAGCAGAGCTAGTGCTAAGGATCTTTGTGGTAAAAATACCCTTTTAGCATTTCATTCTTCTTAGCAACCAAACCACTGAGGCAATGAGCCAGGACGACAAACTACTTTTTTCTTTCTTTCTTTTTTTTTTTTTTTCCCTATTTGTTTTTATTTGATCCTTTTTTTCTCCTTTTGAAGTGAAAAAATTAAGGAGAGAGACTCACATGTCTCTTGCTCATAGTGCACAGACAGCCCAAGCAAGTTAAAAATGTGTGTTTGTGTGTATATATATATATATATATATATTTTTTTTTTTTTTTCCTGTTTGGGTGAAGTGCTATCAATGATGAAAGTCCTTGCCTTTCTGTCCTTCCCACTTATGGCAATTCTTGTATTTCTTCCACAGATGTGACAACAGAAGTGAATAATAACCCCCCGCCGCCCCCCCCCCAAAAAAAAAAAAAAAAGTGTCAAACAGTTAATCTAGATCCATGGTGGCCATGGATCCATATGATGCTTCTAAATGTTCCACTGCCATAGCTATCCATATGATGGAGGCAGTACTCAGTGTTTCCCAGGCAAGAACAATTTACATATGCTTGCATGGCCCAGCTTGACCACAGGATTGTTTTTAGCAGAGGCTGAATACAGGCAGAGAATTCTATCTTGTAATACAACTAAACTAGAGATATTTGATAGTTGAAGTGTTTGCTGTTCTTCTGATATTTTTTGACCACATCAAGGAGCTAGTAGTACCCAGTAAGATTATTGTTGTTATTGTCTTTCCTGCATAGCTACATTTTTTGTATCAAGGGTAGATAAAACACCTTTTCATCACTGATTTAGCTGGCCTCTGTTCTTTCAGTGACTACCTCCAAGTTTTCTGCTTGTTACAGAGATCCTATCAAATTAAACATTTTACTCTTCTTCCTCCTCAAACTCATGCTCTTAGGGAGAATGGAATTTACAGCATGGGCAATATTTCTCAAAACCCATGTTTCACTTTCCTCCTTCCTAGTGTCTATCATGTTAACAACACCTCATCCTTGTGTTAATAAGCTGTGCCACAGATAGACAATCAGCTGCTTCCACTGATCACAGCCTGCCCTTGTGCTATGGGATTCTGTGACAGGCTATGGTATTATAGAGTAGTATTCACTAAGAAAATAGTTCTAAGTAGAAATAGAAACTTTCAGTGCCCTAAGCAAGGCACTGAAAGAAGAAGGTTCAGAGGGCAGGCTATGCTGCTTAGTGAAGCCATCACTACAAGAGGAAGTGTTTGAGGTCATCTCTGGTTTCATCAACCTGTGTCGCTCGCTTTAGATACTTAGCTGGTAATAAGTTCTGTGTTGGTAGAGACCTGCATACTTACAGATCTGCAGTAATTTCAGACTCCAAAAACATAAAAAAAAAAAAAAAAAAAAAAAAAAAGGCAATGAGACCATCCTGGAAAGACCCACAGGGATGGAGCACTTGAGGGCAAATATATATTTTCAGTTTTTGTCTAGGATAATAGGGTGGAACTGATCTGAATGAGTCAAAGGTCAGTCAACATTTTAGGGAATTCCAACCCCTTTCTCTCTGCCCCTCAAGCCTTGTAATAATATTGAAATGTACATTACTTGGGGAAAAGAGTAGCATAAAGCCATGCCCAATGTACCTGGACTGGTTTGCTGGCTTGTTCTACTGTCATATATTTAAGGTTTTGGATGAAGAAATGCTGGTATACAAAAGAGAAAAAAAAAATAGTAAATAGAAAAATAACTTTTTGTCACTGTATTTATGTGTAGAAACTGGAATTACTGAAGTAATTCCCTACAAATAGTAGGGAAGGTGGCTAGCATATAACAAAGCAATATACGTTGAATTGAGCTTCATAATTAAGTACCCCAGGTACCCAGTACACCAAACCCTGTCATTAAGGTGTAATGACAGAAAAAAAGGGAAGCTCCATACTCCAGAGAATTCACTCTACAAAGACATTTACTTGAACATTTATTTGAGTATTTTAATACTTTGAGAGAAGAAAGGATGTTTGCTTCTTGGAGGTGATTATGCACATTGTTCCTTCTTGTCCCACTTGATTAAAACTTCATTCTTTTAGAGCTATTTATTTAATTCATCCTTTCTGATGAGTTAAGTTCACTGAGCATCCAGACAGGTGGATTTAATTTTCCCAGAAGGCTGGCTGTGAACCTCTGCTTGTCACAAGCAGAAGGCTACAAGATCTCTAAGTATTGAAGGTCCTGGCAGCAGAATTCCAAGGAATCAACTCTTTTTTTATTATGAGAGTCCAACTGGGTTTTATAGGTGCCAATATTAAAAATCCTGAACGTTTTTCCTGGTGTTCTATTAAGTACACATGGGAAAGCCATATTTGATGTGAAAAGGAGACCAGCTCATGCACAGTCCAGTCTGTGTTACCATCACTGACATATTTTATACTAAGAGCTTTATATAGTTCCAAAATCTTTTATTTTCAAACTATATCTACTATCCATAAAATATATATGTATATTTATTTTTGTTTTTTTCTCTAAAAGGACAATAGAAAAGTCCCATCTTGTTTTGCAAGATGCTTTGTGGGAAATATAAACTGAGAGTTAACTGGGGTTATTTTAGGATTTTTCAGAAATCAGATATGGTTATGTAAGTTAAACAAAAACAAAACAACAACAACAAAATAACACAGTGCAGCAACAAGCACTACAGCTATGTCTAATCAGTTGCTACATTAAATATATATATTGTTAATGTTATGCTAATTTCTGGACAGGAATGGTGTCTGAGAATTTGTGTGTATAGACTTAATGAAGCAGAATGAAGCAGGTATGAACACTAGCTGTGTGCATACTGCTAAGGATCAAAAATCTAGTCTTTTTTTTTTAAAAAAAAAAAAAAACAGCTTTGCACACACTATATTGCTTCCTTTTTCAAAAATACATGAAACAATGACAAACTCCCACAGTATGAGGTACATGCAAAGACTTCAACAGCTTCTATTTCTTTCATCTGCATAGTTATAGATATACCTAGTCTAAATGTTTCAGTATGAATAGCTGGTGGGGAATGGAAGGGTCAGTCAGATATAATATGGATAGATGTGCTTATTCATTTAAAAGCTACTGGCTGGACTACTTAAATAGCTATGTTTGGTCAGTTATATCTGGTTTCCACATGTGTTTCCTGTTTTTCTTCTAAATTCTATACTGCTCAGGGACCTGGGGAATGCGAGTCCAGGATTTTCCTGAAAGGAAGGACTGCTTTGTTCGTTACTGCCATGGGAATGTGTTAAATTTAAGCATGTGTAGTACAGGTCTCAACTATGTTTCTCCAATAGCAGATATCAACTTAGCTCATTAGAAATGTAAGAGTAGAAAAAAAGCAATGGTGAACTGCTACTTTTTTTTTTTTTTTTTTTTTTTGAGGTAGCAAGGAAGGAGGGGGGGGGTGTGCGTGTGTGTAGCGGTTGCTCTAGTCTATTCTTTGTTGTCTGTCAAAGTCAATTCAAGTAAATTAAAACAGTGACTTTGAACTATGCAAACTAAAGTAGCTCTGGTTGTTAGCCTACTGTAAACAATGTAAAATACATCAGTAGTCTTTGACACTCAGAAAGAGATAAAACATCCTGAGCAGAAAACCTGGGATCATATCAAAAATGTGTTTATTTGAAATCTGTGACAAGGCACAATTGTGTTTTTCTTTTCTTAGACAATACTCTTTTAATTACGAGAAGTTCTGTCTCTTATTATAGTAATCCACCATAAGCCCTTAGAAACTGCATATTAAGAATTAGGTTTCTGACTGTCCAGCAAAGAGAAATAAGATACTAAATCTGCTGCAGCCTGGTCATTATCAACAGATATTTCTAAATTTTCTGTACAGACTTTTGGTGGAATTACCATAGTCTAAAGGATGTTAGTCCTGAATAGTTTGTTGCGAGGGAGAAATGGATTATACATTACAGTCTTAAACATTTAAGTCTTAAGTGTTTGTGTGGTTCTAGTCCAAGCCTCTGATTTTAGTAAGTCAAAGCATGATTTCTCTATATTCCTTTTACAATGAGTAGGAAAAGTTGATGTGCAGTTGTTGCAAGGTACAATTTATTTTTTAGTATTATATTCAAATATTATCTTGTTCAAAATTAGCCATTCCTTACTTTGTAACCTCCAACTACAGAAAACCAAGCTCTCCTGCTTTCAGAATAACTTATAGTAGGGAGGAGGTCCTAGCACAGCCCTAAAATTCTTTTTGCTTGGTAGCAACCAAACAATTAACTGTTCTTGAGGTAATTAATTTCACTAACTTCTTCCTCATTACCCAGAACAGTAAAGGAGGAATTAACAGGCTTGTCTCACACCCTTCTTCTGTGTCAATTCCAAATTAATTTATTCCATCAAAGAAGATGAAATCATATAGGTGATCTGGTTTCCTCCCTCCCTGCCCAGTTCATGACCAGCCTCTACAGTCAGCTCAGCCCCTTTCATCTGGGCTGACCCAGACTGTCTTGGTGCTGAGATTCAGCAATTTATGCAATATCTATGCAGGTGGGAAGACCAAAAGGACATGTCTTAACTGAGCCCCAGGTATTGCTTTTTTTCTTGCACCAAAGCTTGAAAGTGAATGGGTAGCAACAATTCGATATCAAGTTAGAAAAAAAAGAGACGCAATGTTGAGCTGATGCTGGAGCCTCTTTGTGTTATCCAGGTGGTATAATGAGATGAAGCTGAAACGGTGAAGTCGTGTGCAGGAGTACATCTTTAGCAAGGGAGAGATGAAAGAATTCTTATCAAAGAATCATAGAATATCCTGAGTTGGAAGGGACCCACAAGGATCATCAAGTCCAACTCCTGGGCTGGTCTAAAGGACCACCCAAAAAATCAGACTATGTATGTGAGAGCATTGTCCAAAAGCTTCTTAATCACATATTAAACAGTGCAATTTTGTTCAGGTGATTGTGGAAAATATTGCCCAGTATGCTGTTATATCAGGTCTTAACGAATCAAATGAAGGCCTTGGGCAAGATTGAAACTAAAACCGTATTTCAAAATTTCAATAATTGGTTTGGAATTTCCAGATGTCTTTAGAAAGTCTTTTTAAAGTCTTAAAAAGTCTTTAAAAAGTATTTCAGAGAATCATCATCATTTTTATGAGCCTGCAACTCTTGGAAAATAAAGACAGAAGATTATCTATATGAGAATATAGTTAATCTTCCCTCCCACTCAGAAGATTTTGCATACATTGCCTGTATTCCATAAAATTTTCTAAAAATATTATAAAGAAATACTGTCAAGGTATGTTATTTGGAGAAAAACTAATCACCTTGATAAATGAGGAAAAAAGTTTAGAATAGTCCTGGAGGATAACAGACCTGGGAAAACAGGATTTTGCTCCTCATTTTTAGAAGAATCAAGGGATGCAGAGATGCCTTATGAAAATATTACATTTTTAAAGCAGTTAAAAAAAAAAAAAGTATTTAATGTTTTGTGGGTAAGTGTAGAGCTGAACAGCAAGGCTAGGTGTTGTCGAGACAGGAAAAGTTTTATAACAGGGTAATACAAATCCTAAGTTTGTGAAGGAAATTAGCATTGTTTTCTAATGATTCAAAGCACCAGTGAAAGGAAAACTCTACCATTACTCAGGAGCCAAGAGCTCACCTAAGCTGCTTCCATAATTATAAAGCTGTTATTCTGCTACCTGCTATGAAGGAAATATTAGAAGTACTTATATGACTACGTTAGGCTTGCCAAATTATAGTATAAACAAACATGAATAAAACGGTGTGACAGATGAAATATTTTGGCAACTGTATGTTACAGGCTTAATCAGATCTTTTCTTTTTGAATTTTACACAGTGCTTCGTGTAGCAGTCTTTGCTTCATGTAACAGTAGAGATTTTTGTGCAATTCTAGTGGCCATGAGATTTTGATCTTTGTAGGAGCTTTCCATCTAAAAAACATCATATTATTTCTCAAGTTATGCCAATTTGGCCAATTCAGCTTCATCTCTGACAGATGTGCACCTAAACATGTTATGGGGGTTCAATACTGCTTCTTCTATCCAATTATCTGTTCTCGTATTAATGCCTTGGCTATATCTAACTCTGATAGAATTTTTCTCTATGTTTTTCAGTTTCAAAAAAGTATTGCAATACTTCAGTTAGGATTATGTACTAGAGTGCCTTTCCTCTGTGAAGAAATCTTGACTTTGTATAATCCCCAATTAAAAAGTGTTGATTCAAATGTGTTTGTTGTTCTTTTGAGGTCTGAAGCTCCCTCAAGGTGAGAAGAGAGTGGGTACAGGTTCTCAGGAAAAGCTTTCTTTGATCTGAGAAATAGTAAGTTTACTTGTAAATGCATGTAACAGCTCATGCTGTGTGCCACAGAAAGAGAAAGGAATTGTTAACATTCTTGCTTTCAGAGTTGTCTTTATTTCAGTATCTTCCTGGTCAAGTTTGCCTCTGTTATACCAATATATAAGAACTGGTGTGAAGTCCGAGTAACAATCATACACTTCAACTACTGTGGTATGCCACAACGAGGCAAAATACTTTAACTACTTTAAAATACTTTAATTTGAATTTTGAAGTTGATGCTCAAAAATCCTGAAAATTTTGTCTGCCAAAATTGGACAGCACAAGTCTGCATAGGACACCCTTGGTAAAAATCATAAGAATATAGAAATGTATTGTTCCATATTCTAGTTCTTCTGGAAATCCCTTGATCTTCTTTGTGGGGTTCAATATACTGTGAAGCTGTTTTCTGTAGAATGTCTTTTGTAAGCTGTATTTGAAATGAAATTTCATATAAGAATAACAATGGGCTTCTATGTTAGTGAGTTAAGATAACCCCTATTACTGAATCTATCAAATGAAGAGTTAACCTGACACGTACTACTGAATCTATTTAAAAAATTTTTTCAAGATCAGGCTGTCATAAATCAATGGGTATTGATTTCAATCTTTACGTTTATATCAAAACAATACTATTTTTTATTGTTTTAATGGAAAACAGGGCACGCATCCAGAAATTTAAAATAATTCTGTCCTTTCAGAGGGCAAAAAAGGTAATGGAGCAGTTCTGCTCTTTATGCAATTAAGTGCTGTTGGCTTTTTCTTTGAACTGATCCAAGGACTTTAACATAAATTCCAGGGAGCTTTCGGTTAAGTCACAATCACTGCATACACAGGCAATTTTGAAATAATCCTGCATTCCTGGTGTAGCAATGTAATTTTTATATTGCTACTAGTATATATTTCCTTTCTATGGAAAAATGTATTTTCTTATTTTATAACTTCGAACAGGTATGAGCAGATGGTTAGAATACCTCTTTTTTTTTTTTTTTTTTTTTTTTTTTTTTTTGAGATTCACTTCCTTTTAAATTTCCACTAAAAATATTAGTCTTCCTTCTTTTCCAGTAGTTAGCAAAATTTCAAAAAATACTCATCAACATTCTTAAATCACCAGAATAAAAAAAAAAGTCCACCATACTCCAATTTTCCATGCCATATGTCAAAATGTAGTAGATGAAATAAGCTTCTTAAAAAAAAAAAAAAAAAAAAAGGATGTGCTGCAGCTGGTTTCTAGTTATTTAATGAAGTAAGTACCTAAGTGTAACTGATAATGTGAGGAATGAAAGCAGTCAAATTCCTTTTGAGAAAGGACTTGTCTTCCGTCATAGTTGGCCAAGCTGAAGCAGAGCCCAAGGGAAAGAGTCTATTGAATTCTCTGCATCCACAGAAGGTTTATCAAAGCAATCTGGAAAGTGAAGTTCATACATTAAACCAAATAACCTTGGATGAAACCCAAAATCAAAAACAAAATGCTAAGTATATAGTGTTGAAGAACAATGCTACCACAGGTAGATGTCGTACAAAAATGCTGAAATTCAAAACAATGACCGGTATTGTTGCAGTTCAATGAATTCTGCAAGTTCTTCTCATTTTGGTTAATTTGATTATTGCAACCATAATTTATATTCAATTACTATCTGAAGTTTCTTGTTTTTTTCTCCTCTGATTTTCTTTTTGGATTTAGTACTTTGGGAAGTCACCTGTTACATAACAGAGAACTACAGGAAGAATAAGAGAATAATGTTAAATCTTAAGGACATAACTCTGCTTCAAAGGATTTTTAAGTTAACCTAACCTAAAAGTTTTTCTCTAGTAAATATGTTAGAATTCCATCACAGTACTGTGCAGTGTGTTTCTGATTAAACAATGTTGACACCTCATTTATTTTTGCTGCATTTGCCATTAGGTCTGTTAAAAAATATACTTTGTTGAGTTTTTTTTTTTTTTTTTTTTTTTTTTTTTTTTTTTTTT